>NW_010966092.1:1825593-1847725 GCF_000463585.1 Tarenaya hassleriana | reverse complement strand
GGCGTTCCCTGTGTTCCTGCCGGTGGTTGCTGCGGCAGCGGCGGCGGCTGGACCATGTTGTATGCCGGCTGCTCCCTGTATGCTTCCGGTGGCATTCTCTGTACGGGAGGGTAGTACGCTTGGCTTCCCTGTCCGGTGGCCATCGTTCTCATGACGCCTGGCGGCGGCGGCCCGTGGTAGACAGTCCCCGGAGCTGAACCTTGTATCATGTACAGCGGTTTCTCCGGCAGTCCAGGTGTTGTTGCCGGGAAGACGCTTCCTGGGATGTGTTTCCCTTGCCAAAAACCCGCCGGAGCTGGTGGATTCATCTGCTGCAGCACCGTCGCCGTTGGAGGCGGCGGATTTTGGGTGAAGGTCGGAGAGAAGTATCCTCCGGGCTCTATGAGACCGTCCTCACTCTTCCTCCTGTAGACGGCCTCCGGTTGTTGCTGTTGCTGTTGCTGTTGCCGCAGCTGCATTTGTCCCTGATCTCTAATCTGCAGTCTCTGGAATTCCTGAATCTGTCTATGTATCTCCGCCGGATTCACGCCATGATCCGACGAGATCATGCGCTGATTTCCAATGATCGGAGGTTCAAGCTCAGGAGACTCCGGCGGCCCCTCACGCACCTTCACAGCCGGCGGCGGCGGCGTCGGAACTACTTTCTCCGATCCAAACAGAAAATCCGCATCATTTGGAGGAGCAGTTACGGACTTCTCGGATTCCGGTCGACTCGAAACCGAGTTCAGCCCCTCAACGAACCGATCCTGATCCGATTTAGTCGAACTCTCGGAACCAAATCCACAGGAAGGAGACGGCGCCGGGAAAAGAAACAGGCGCATCCTAGCAGGCTTAGAGGACGAACGGAGGAGTCGATCGTACTCGTGCATCATGTGCTCGAGATCGTCATCGTTGGTCACCGAGATCAAGGCGTCGAGGTCTTCACCAGGTAACTGGTACTTGAACGTGAAGTCTCCGCCGACGATGGCGGAGAGCTTGGAGATCATGACGGAAAACCTGATTCCGCGGTCGGTGGAGATGATCTTCGTCTCTCCGCCAACATAAGCGAGCTGATTATCGTGCGACCGCGGCTGGATCTTGCCGCCATAGCTGCACATGAACTTCACCTTGTAGCTCTGCGGCGGGTGCTGCTGCTCGTCCCATGGCGACGGGTTGTCGAAATCGATCTCGCGAGATCGCGGCGACGAGTCGGCCGAGTCGGCGTACGAGTTGTACGAGAATTTGTCCATATCGCGAGATTCTGAGCCCTTTTTTTTAGTCCATGAAGGCAGTAAAGTCAGGAAAGCAGTTGAGAAGAATTCGGAAGAGAAATGGCGAGGACTTGTATCATTTTATCGTATGGCGAAAACGGTGGTGGCGATGGAAATGATAATTTGACGGGACAGTGTACGTGGTACTATTATGAAACGCATGCTGTATGACACGTGGCTTGTCAGATGTGGGTTATGTTTGGGTGACGGTCTGTGACGTTAGTGAAGACTCCTGGATTAGATTAGGGTCACTATGGTGGGCCCAATTAGTGTTTGATTGCGTGTTTGATATTAGAGAGCATGCTTTGACTACGTTCTATTTTTTTTAATTAATTAATCAATTTATTTATTTTTCTGCGACCGAAATTTAGAGAAACGTCATTTATTACGTTTATGTACAAGGGTTTAAATTTCTCGTTCCATATACAAAACTAAAATAAACCGATATATTGTTTATAATTTTTTAAAACTAAATTAAAAAATGGAATTGAATAGAAGAATTATTATAAAGTCTAATTATAAGGAAAAAGATTTCATACTATAATTTGCTCATAATTTCATTACAATATGTTACTCCGTATAGAAGAATGTTAATGATATTCTAAATTAATTCAGACTCGATACAACCACGCCACAAGAGTTGAAAAAAAAAGAGTATGGGCCTGAACCGGGTGAATCTCGCTTTGCAGCCGGTTGGGCCGGCCCAGTATCAATTCAATCAGCAAACCGAACCGGACATTTTTACCGACCCACTACAAATGAACCGGAACCGACCAACGGTTCGGGAATATTACTCAAATAACCCATTTGGGTCGTAGCAACAAAAAAAAAATCAATTTTAACCCACTTTTCGATTGGAAAAGTCCGAAATACCCTTTTCGTTTTATTTTTTACGACCTTATTACGACTAATATATAACTGATATACCACTAAAATAAGACAGATGATTTTTTTGTCACCTTTCTTAGAATCAATTGTAACTATATTTAGAATTAATTACGAAGTCGTAATAACGAAGTTGTTTTCGAACGGATAAAAATCGCGTATTCATTAAGGATAATTTCGTCTTTTTCATATACAAAAAATTGTTATGTTTTTTCTGGTGTAAACGTCGTTCACGTCAAATACGTGCGATCTGGGTGATTTGATTTGAGTAAAATTCCCAACGGTTCCCCTTCGAAGCAACGCCTTTCCGCCATTGACGGAGCTCTGATCCAGAAGAAACCAAAACGAGGATGCCGCCCAAGCTCCGATCTTTGCTTCTCCCTCGCTTCATTTTCTGTTCTTTCCTCCTTCTACTCTTGTATTCCTTTCTCCTCGCCGTCCAACCACAGCGCGCTCCGCCTCTCCTCCGCCGTGCGACCTCTTCTCCGGCCGATGGGTATTCAAACAGGAAGATCCGAAACCATTTTACGATGAGACTTGCCCATTCCACAGAAACTCATGGAACTGCATAAGGAACAAGAGAGAAAACATGGGTCTCATCAATTCATGGAGATGGGTGCCCGATGGCTGCGGGTTGAACCGAATCGACCCGACCCGATTTCTCGGGGTGATGAGGAATATGAATATAGGGTTCGTAGGGGATTCTCTGAACGACAATTTCTTGGTCTCGCTTCTGTGTATACTCAGAGTGGCGGATCCGAGTGCTAAGAAGTGGAAAAAGAAAAGGGCTTGGCGAGGAGCTTACTTTCCTAAGTTCAATGTCACGGTTGGTTATCACAGAGCTGTTCTTCTTGCCAAATATCAGTAAGTTCGTAATTCTGCAGTTTGGTTCTCCCTCTTTTGAACTGTTATACTTTAGAAAATTCATGAATAATGGCTCTAAGGACACTATTGGCTATTGGCATAAGAACATTAAGCCAGCACTTTGGAGGAGAAAGCTTTTAAGCTTTTTACAGACAGAATATCAGATTGGTAGAGAGATGAAAATAGTATATATCTGATGTGTTCACAGTCGCTAATTTGTTGAAGTTGCTTGTTTTGTGTGGATTTGTTTGGCCATTGAATGAGTTGATGAAATCGTTCATATGAATGATGTATTTAACTAGTTTTTTAAACATGGAGTTATACTTTCTAGATACGTTTTTAGCTCAGCATTGTTGGTCAAGTGCTCGCCTTTGGTCTGTCCCGCCATGTTACTTTCTTCAACGATGCAGCATTGCCTTCTCTGGCCTTTGCATATTCAGCAGATTATCACAGATTACCATGTGTGATTTCTGCTTGTCGTGTATGTACTATGTCTTCATCGAAAAAGCCTTATACGTTATTGTTTACATAATGAATTGCCAGCCTTATGTCCTTGTATACTTACCGATATGGTAAAGGTGGCAGCCGAAACCATCTGCAGAAACTGTTCAAGACGGTGTGAAAGGGATATATCGGGTGGATGTTGATATTCCTGCAGATGATTGGGTCAATGTCACTGGCTTCTATGATGTCCTCGTATTTAATACCGGTCATTGGTAAATATACTCCTCCTTTCCTTTCACCTACTCGCTCTGCCTGAAAGTTTTAGCCTTGCCCTTTCTTTTATATGCTTTCTGCAAATGCCGGGAGATGACTAACCGTACACCGATTTCATATTTTTCAGGTGGGGTTATGATAAGTTTTTCATATTTTTCAGGTGGGGTTATGATAAGTTTCCTAAAGAGACGCCCCTTGTCTTCTACAGGGGGGGAAGGCCTATAGATCCTCCTTTACAGATACTCCAAGGCTTTGAAGTAGTACTTGAAAATATGGTTTCCCGTATTGAAAGAATTGTTCCAGCCAAGACCCTGAAATTCTGGCGCTTGCAATCGCCAAGACATTTCTATGGCGGCGAATGGAATCAGAATGGGAGCTGTTTGTCTGATAAGCCACTTGACGAAAACCAGGTACAAAAACGTCGAAAAGCAACTTCTATGAAGCATATGGTTATCTAAATCTTTCTCTGAAAACCGACACTTCTGCATTCTTCTCATAGTGGACTGATAAAGAACAAACCTTTCCAAACCGATCGTTTAAAGGGTGGATTATGATGTTGATGCTAACACTTTGACAGCTTGATTCGTGGTTCGATCCCAGCAACAATGGAGTGAACAGAGAAGCTAGAGAGCTTAACCAAATCATCAAGAAGGCGATACGAGGGACGGATATCAAGTTACTCGATCTAACCCATCTGAGTGAGTTCAGAGCAGATGCTCATCCAGCTGTCTGGTTGGGGAAACAAGATGCGGTGGCGATATGGGGACAGGACTGTATGCACTGGTGCCTTCCCGGTGTCCCTGACACGTGGGTCGACGTTTTGTCTGAACTCGTTCTCGATAACTTTGGAACACGGTGAAGGATCTTGTTCGATGAATCTATAGAGAGAGTACACTTGCTTGGTTTTGTTGACGCTGTGAAGAGATCATCAACCCGGTGAAGAACATTTCTGCAGTGTAGACTCTGAGATTAGCATCTGTAGCAATTAATTATATTCACATTTGGTCTCGTTGTTAGTTTGTAAATGATTCTTTTATATAAATTTATTTTTGTTGATTAGATGATATGATAGCCTCTCCGGCTACTGTTTCATAAGATTCAGTGTTATTTTTTAAGTTTAGCACTTGACGACGTTGTTATATGCTTTTGTTGCATTGTGGAGAAGTCATAATTTCGTATTGTTTTCGCGCAATTTAGAGAACGGGAATATAATTCTGATCACGTAAAATCAAACTAGTAAATATTACATCATTCGGCAACAGGTTCGATAACAAATTAAGACCACATCCATGACTGACCAAAAAAAAAAATCACTGGAGGACTTCACGGAGGAGATTGTCGAATCTCTCGACCAAGTGGATGACGTTTCTGGCGTGACCGCCACACAAAACCCTCCCGGAGAAGGGATCCAGCTTCGTCACGAGCCTCGCGTAAAGATTGGGCCGACGAACAAATGTGTTCTCCAGCGCCCTCTGCAGGACGTAGTTCCCGTACTTGTTCCCGGCCAGTCTCATGAGCTCGCCGTCGCTGCACTCTATCAGGTCGCCTAGAACCAGATGCGTGGTGGGCGGATGCTCCAGAATCTTCTCCACGATGTAGCTCCCATACTTCTGGAACGACAGGAGGACGTAACGTCCCTTCAGCTTCGACGCGATCTTTTCCGTGCACAAGGGGTTACTCAGTTTCAGAACATGCTGCACCACGAAGTTTCCTGACGTGTCCATGCTTAGCCCCACCGCGTTTTCCGCGACCAGGTCGAGAATCCTCTGCCTGTGGGGTCCGGCCACGGCCGTGATGGCTTCGTTGAGGGCGACGCAGCCATTCTCGTCGTAGGCCAGCTCGAGGAAGTGGGTCTCGCCCGCCGAGTAGAACGCGTTCTTCTTCTCCCTGTCCGCTGCCTCCACTGTCTGCATGGCCACGTGGTGTCCGTACTTGAGCTTCATAATCGGGAGGAACACCGAGATTACGGCGTCGAAGAACATGTCGTCGATCTGGACGGATCTTCCCAGGAGTCTGCGGAGGTTGATTGAACCGGTGCGATCTCTGGCCAGCGTAAGGAAGAGATTGTTGTCTCCAGTGACGAGTGACGCCAGTTCGGCGATTCTACCACCGGCAATAAACAGGTCGAACACCCAGAAGAGTTCCAGGGCGGCTGTTGAGGGGGATTGCGGCGGAGCTCTGTTCCCTCCGGCGGCGGACGAGAAGCCGTTGAACATGACGCTAGACATCAGAGATTCTTTTGCCTTTCTCCTTGTTTTGTTTTGGCTTTGAGTTTGGTTGCGAGTGCTGTGGCTGTGATCAGATGCCTCTTTTATAGTGGCGATTGGTCAGTCCATTCCCTACTGAGATTGGAATCGGATAATGAGAAATGGAAACTTAACTGAAACTCAAACTCTAGTAAATCCTGTTCGATTCGAGAAAAGGAAACATTATAGGGGTAAAACCGTAATCATCTATCTCCGAGCTGGATTGCAATAAGGGTAAATAAGTAAAGTTACAACTTGATATAAATAAAATCGTGGTTATTTTCGATAATAAAGTTCATAAATATCCACATGGAATACCGTGTTTTGTATGGGCTTTTCTTCACAAGTGACGTTTTGGTCATTTGGTGTAGCAACTACTTAAGGCGTACATGTTTTATGGGTCGAATTTCTATTGGTGTAAAATGTCTAAAATGTCCCTGGTACAAAAAGGCAATTACCGTTCCTTGTTGTTACAACAATAAAACGGGTATTGAAGACTGTAGATGCGCGAAGAAAAACTCCGAAAAAAGAAAGGAAATGAGATTTCAAAACAAACGTATAAAAATTATATGATGCATTGGGGAGCGTGATGACAAAAGGTTAATTCCGGAGAAAAATTATCTTACTTTTTTTGTGCGATTATCAAATGATAAATATACGATTCGTATACGATTTTATGGTTTCGTCGTCGGATAAATCACCAGACTGTTTTGTTTCAAAAACAAATCTGTTGCCACGGATTTTATCGATCGAGAAATGATGATTATCTTTCAAATTAATCAAAATAATGGGGTATCAAATAGATTTTTTTTTTTTTAAAAGTTTGTAACTCTCCAAGTTATAAGATAGAGAAAATAAAACTATCCTAAGCAATCTAATATGGGGAAAAATCCGGGGATTCAAATCCTTTTAGTTTTCTCATTCGTAAATCTTTCAGTTATATACAACTTAAATTAATTTACATCTCTCGTTTGGTTTATAAGTTACTATAAGAGAACGAAGATTTATCCAATATATACCTTAAAGATAATGAATGCAGATTTTCACGTTATAAAAGAGAATCTAATAGATATTTAGTTATAAATAATGAAAAAGTTATCAAATTGAAATAATTTTTAAAACATAACTTTTAATGAATGTTTTTTTATTGATACGGAGGATAATTATTAGTTCGGAAGAGGGAAACCTTTGAGCTATGCTAGTTAAGAGTCTTGTCCTTCTAGTTCAAGTTTAGAGTTTAACCTTCCAGAATATGTGTTTCTTCTAAATTTGTCAGTTTCAACTGGTTTACTTGTTCCACGTACTTTGTACGCTATTGCGTGAAACCGATGGGTTTACATCCGAAGGATCGTGGTGGTTTCCTCCGTTACAAAAAAAATATTAGTTGGAAAAATAAAAGAAAAAACTACTAAAAACTCAAACTTGAAATTGGATGAAAAAATAAATTGTATACTTTTTAGTGTGTCTAATTGTTTCTAAACTTGAAAAATGTGATTTAATAATTTCTAAATTGTTTAAAAGTGGTATATCGATTTTTAATGTAATTTGACCAAAATAATATTGTTACAAAATCATACGTGACGTTGAGATATCGAGATATGTTAAAATTTTGTACTATATATTTCGATAACGTGATCCGGTGAGGGAGACGACCATGATGGAGATCCCGATGATAATGTGTGGCCATTGGAAGAATCTTAGGCAATCGGTGGTATTGGTCTGTTGCTTGACCTATCAGATCATTACTCGTTCTCATGGCATTTTTTTGTTTTGAAGAACAAAAAATATTTCGATTTTTCTTGTGCTATGTTTTTTGTACGGCATTGTAAAAAGAGGGAGAAAGGGAGGTGTTAACAATATATGATAGGATATATATGTGTACATATATAGTAGCATATGAGTTTATTAAATCCGGTTTGAACAGATTTCGTTAAACTGAGTTTGTTAAATACAATTCTGCATATATAATATAAAATTTTGATGTGTCTTGACATCTTATGTACGTGTCACGTATGATTTTATAACGATATTAGTTTTAAACAATCTTGTAGTCGTTGATTTTTAGATCAGAGCCTATATCATCGCGGGAGATGCATTAATTAGGGTAAATAAGTAAAGTTTATTAATTGTTGAGAGTGGTAGAAATAATTTCGTGTTAAATTTGGCAATTTCATAATGTTATATGGTTCTGAGACTTGACTTTAGATTAATTTGTTAGGGGTTTGAGAAATTGATTATATTGGGGAAAGGCTAAAGATGAGTTTTGTAGATGAGAGTGGTGGAATTGATTTCATCTTATTTTTGCCCAATTTAGAGAATGCAAATATAATTTTGGTCAAGTAAAATCAATCTAGTAACTATTATTTGATTTGGTTTGGTTAATACCATAGGTTATATTAATAATCCAATTAAAAATTATGATATTTTATTATCATAATCCAATATTTGTATTTTGAAATAAAAACTTAAAAAAAATTAAATTTGGATCTTTTAAATTTTTATATTTGCAGAGATTTTGGGGTGAATATTTAAAACTATATGATACAAATTATAATAATATATTTATTATTGAATTAGGAAAAGTAAAAAGTGAATAAGACAATAATAAAATGAAAATAAATAATAAAAATCAAACTAATAATTATTACATCATTCGGCAACAGATTTGGTAACAAAAACATCTGGAAAAAAAAATCACTGGAGGACTTTACGGAGAAGATTGTCGAATCTCTCCACCATGTCGATGACGTTTCTGGCGTGACCGCCACGCAAAGCCCTCCCGGAGAAGGGATCCAACTTCGTCACGAGCCTCGCGTAAAGATTGGGCCGACGAACAAAAGTTTTCGCCAGCGCCCTCTGCAGGACGTAGTTCCCGTACTTGTTCTCGGCCAGTCTTATGAGCTCGCCGTCGCTGCACTCTATCAGGTCGCCTAGAACCAGATGCGTGGTGGGCGGATGCCACAGAATCTTCTCCACGACGTAGCTCCCGTACTTCTGGAACGACAGGAGGACGTAATGTCCCTTCAACTTCGACGCGATCTTTTCCGTGCACAAGGGGTTACTCAGTTTCAGAACATGCTGCACCACGAAGTTTCCTGACGTGTCCATGCTTAGCCCCACCGCGTTTTCCGCGACCAGGTCGAGAATCCTCTGCCTGTGGGGTCCGGCCACGGCCGTGATGGCTTCGTTGAGGGCGACGCAGCCATTCTCGTCGTAGGCCAGCTCGAGGAAGTGGGTCTCGACCGCCGAGTAGAACGCGTTCTTCTTCTCCCTGTCCGCTGCCTCCACTGTCTGCATGGCCACGTGGTGTCCGTACTTGAGCTTCATAATCGGGAGGAACACCGAGATTACGGCGTCGAAGAACATGTCGTCGATCTGGACGGATCTTCCCAGGAGTCTGCGGAGGTTGATTGAACCGATGCGATCTCTGGCCAACGGAAGGAGGAGATTGTTGTCTCCAGTGACGAGTGACGCCAGTTCGGCGATTCTACCACCGGCAATAAACAGGTCGAACACCCAGAAGAGTTCCAGGGCGGCTGTTGAGGGGGATTGCGGCGGAGCTCTGTTCCCTCCGGCGGCGGACGAGAAGCCGTTGAACATGACGCTAGACTGAACGAAAGAGTTTTTTTTTTTTTTGATAATCTCGAAGTTTACCAGTCTTTTGGTTCAACTATAACTTGCAGAGGACCAAAAACATATGTAAATGTCTCTTCCCACGTTTGAATTTAAAATCAAGGTAAAAATATATTTTGTATGTTCTCTTATGGACCGCCCAACTTGGGTGCTTCTTCTTCTTTTATGATATAAGAACGTATAAAATCCGATTCATCATTTACATTTACCAAAAAAAGAATCCAATTCATCCATTTGGTGACTGAAGGGATAAATCCTAAAAGAAAGACAGAAAAAAATCGTAAAAAAAAGGTATCAATAATTAAAGAAAATTGAAGACAAATTTATTGTGCAGACGAATGAGGGAAAGTAGTAAATAAATTAATTCACGATATTTAAAACAGTTATAAAAAAACGTGAAGTTCGAGTTGTGTGATATTATTGGCAACTTTCAGCAAAGCGTGGAGACAGATTTCTTGTAATGATTAATTGTTGGTATTTTGAGAGTGGTAGAAATAATTTCGTATTATATTTGGTATTTTCATAATGTGATATGGTTCTGAAACTTGATTTGTTAGGGTTTAGAGTTTAGGGTTTGAGAAATTGATTATATTGGGGAAAGGCTAAAGATGAGTTTCGTAGATGAGAGTGGTGGAATTGATTTCATCTTATTTTTGCCCAATGTAGAGAATGCAAATATAATTTTGGTCACGTAAAATCAATCTAGTAACTATTTTTTGATTTGGTTTGGTTAATACCATAGGTTATATTAATAATCCAATTAAAAATTATGATATTTTATTATCATAATCCAATATTTGTATTTTGAAATAAAAACTTAAAAAAAATTAAATTTGGATCTTTTAAATTTTTATATTTGCAGAGATTTTGGGGTGAATATTTAAAACTATATGATACAAATTATAATAATATATTTATTATTGAATTAGGAAAAGTAAAAAGTGAATAAGACAATAATAAAATGAAAATAAATAATAAAAATCAAACTAATAATTATTACATCATTCGGCAACAGATTTGGTAACAAAAACATCTGGAAAAAAAAATCACTGGAGGACTTTACGGAGAAGATTGTCGAATCTCTCCACCATGTCGATGACGTTTCTGGCGTGACCGCCACGCAAAGCCCTCCCGGAGAAGGGATCCAACTTCGTCACGAGCCTCGCGTAAAGATTGGGCCGACGAACAAAAGTTTTCGCCAGCGCCCTCTGCAGGACGTAGTTCCCGTACTTGTTCTCGGCCAGTCTTATGAGCTCGCCGTCGCTGCACTCTATCAGGTCGCCTAGAACCAGATGCGTGGTGGGCGGATGCCACAGAATCTTCTCCACGACGTAGCTCCCGTACTTCTGGAACGACAGGAGGACGTAATGTCCCTTCAACTTCGACGCGATCTTTTCCGTGCACAAGGGGTTACTCAGTTTCAGAACATGCTGCACCACGAAGTTTCCTGACGTGTCCATGCTTAGCCCCACCGCGTTTTCCGCGACCAGGTCGAGAATCCTCTGCCTGTGGGGTCCGGCCACGGCCGTGATGGCTTCGTTGAGGGCGACGCAGCCATTCTCGTCGTAGGCCAGCTCGAGGAAGTGGGTCTCGCCCGCCGAGTAGAACGCGTTCTTCTTCTCCCTGTCCGCTGCCTCCACTGTCTGCATGGCCACGTGGTGTCCGTACTTGAGCTTCATAATCGGGAGGAACACCGAGATTACGGCGTCGAAGAACATGTCGTCGATCTGGACGGATCTTCCCAGGAGTCTGCGGAGGTTGATTGAACCGATGCGATCTCTGGCCAACGGAAGGAGGAGATTGTTGTCTCCAGTGACGAGTGACGCCAGTTCGGCGATTCTACCACCGGCAATAAACAGGTCGAACACCCAGAAGAGTTCCATCGATTCGGGAAAAGGAAACTTTATAGGGGTAAAACCGTAATCATCTATCTGCGAGCTGGATTATAATAAGGGTAAATAAGTAAAGTTACAATTGATATAAATAAAACTCGAGACGGTAAAGTTCATAAATATCCACGTGGAATACCCACGTAACCGTGTTTTCTGTGGGTTTTTCTTCACAAGTGACGTTTTGGTCATTTGGGGTAGCAACTATTTAAGTCGTACATCTTTTGTGGGTCGAATTTCTATTGGTGTAAAATGTCTAAAATGTCCCTGGTACAAAAAGGCAATTACCGTTCCTTGTTTTTCAACAATAAATAAAACGGGTATTAGTGATTAAAGAAAACTGAAGACTGTAGATGCATGACGAAAAACTCCGAAAAAGAAAGGAAATGAGATTTCACAACAAACGTAAAAAAATTATATGATGCATTGGGCAGCGTGATGATAAAAGGTTAATTTTGGAGAAAAATTATCTTATTTTTTTTTGTGCGATTATCAAATGATAAATATACGATTTGTATACGATTATCTGCGATTTTATCGATTGAGAAATGATGATTACCTTCAAATTAATCAAAATAAACGGATATGAAAGAGTTTTTTTTAAAAACTTTTTTTGTAACTCTCCAAGTTATAAGATAGAGAAAATAAAACTATCCTAAGCAATCTAATAGGGGAGAAAATCCTAGGATTTGAATCATTTTAATTTTCTCATCCGTGAATCTTTCAGTTATATACAACTTAAATTAATTTACATCTCTCGTTTGGTTTATAAGTTATTATAAGAGAACGAAGATTTATCCAGTATATACCTGAAAGATAAGGATACGGATTTTCACATTATAAAAAAAAATCTAATCGATATTTAGTTATAAATAATGACAAAGTTATCAAATATAACTTTTAATGAATATTTTTTTTATTGATACGGAGGATAATTATTAGTTGGGAAGAGGGAAACCTTCACTTATGTTAGTTAAGAGTCTTGTCCTTCTAGTTAGAGGTTAGAGTTTAACCCTCCAGAATATGAGTTTCCTCTAAATTTGTTAGTTTTAACTGATTAATTTGTTCTGCGTGTTTTGCAGGCTATTGCATGACATCGATGGTTTTCTCCGTTACAAAAAAAATATATTAGTTGAAAAAATAAAAGAAAAAACTCCTAAAAATTCAAACTTGTAATTGGGTGAAAAAATAAATTGTATACTTTTTAGTGTTTCTAATTATTTCTAAACTTGAAAAAAATGGCTTAATAATTTCTAAAGTTGTTTAAAAGTGTCATATCGATTCTTAATGTAAGTTGATCAAAATAATACTGTCATAAAATCATACGTGACGTTGAGATGTCAAGATATGCTAAAATTTTGTACTATATATTTCGGTAACAGGATCCGGCAAGGGAGACGACCATGATGGAGATTACGATGACAATGCGTGGCCATTGGAAGAATCTTAGGCAGTGGTATTGGTCTGCTGCTAGACCTATCAGATGATTACTCGTTCTAATGGCATTTTTTTGTGCTATGTTTTTTGTACTGCACTGTAAAAAGAGAGAGAGTGATGGAGGTGTTAACGATATATTATATGATATATATGTATACACATGTGATAACGTGTGAGTTTATTAAATCCAGTTCGAACATATTTCGTTAAACCGAGTTTATTAATTCCACTTCTACATATATAATATAAAATTCTGATGTGTCTTGACATTTTACATACGTGTCACGTATAATTTTATAACAATATTATTTTTAAACAATTTTGTAGTTGTTGATTTTCATATCGGAGCTTGTATCATCTGTATGTTGATGTTAATTTAGTTGTTCTCTCCTCTTCTATTTAATCCGTAATATTAATTTTGAGGTGAATTTGACATGTTTTTGTGGTTGTTATTAGATACAAAAACATCGATTAGTAAGTATGAGATGTAGTCAGACACTTTTATGTACACACTAAAGTGAATCAATCTCGATTCCAGTTTAAGTTGTATCGGATTTTCCTATAAAAAAACTTGTGGGCTACTCCTTTGGTGGAATCTTCTTGGTTAATGTGATGATTGCTTAAGATCAGCCTGTGTTGTGTTCTTTTATCGCCTGTCTGCTTATCGGTGGATGTAATTGCAGGTTATCGAGCCATAAAAGTAGGGTTATCCAGCCTATTAGAAGAGAGTATTGGTTTACCTAAAGCCGCATAAATCAGTTGTTGTCTTGTGCCACAGGGTCGACAAATGCATCAGAACCACGCTGCTGGCGCTCCGAAGAGGACGCCGACTCTGCAACCATCGCCACTCGAAGACTCAGTAGATGTAAAACTTGATACCTCAAAATATTTTATTCAAGTTATGGATGACGTTGTTTGCTTTTTCTTTGGCGAAACCACCAACCTTGCCATTTACGACAACTTATCTCAAATGAATTTCCTTAATGGATACGACACCGTCTCAAAAAATGTATCATTCAAGCCGGCTGTTTGTGCTAACATATAGTAAAAGGAAAGGAAAAAATCGTTATGATATTTTCTGCTTGAATCGTTGTGCTAAGCCGTAGTAAAAGAAAAGAAAAAAATGTTATGATCTTTTCTTATATGTTCTCTAAATCTCTTGAAAACGTTTCCTTCGTTCCATTCTCACATTTCTTTTCTTTTCTATTTTTTATTATTTTCTTCTGCAGGTGACTATTTCTATTTACTTAAATAAAACTAAATTGATCTCAATCAAATAACAGATAATCATATTCAAATCGAGTTCTACATAAAAATTATATTAAAATCGAGTTATGAGGGGTTTGTAAGGGTTATTCTTCCGGTGCAAAGTTGTAGCATCATTTATGTCTAGGTGGATGCTTTTGGAAGGATTTTTTTTTCCCAGAAAGCGTCATGGATTTGTTGAACGAAGTTCCTAAGAACCGGTTCACTACAATACAAGTTCTTCGTAAGATCGATTTTTCGGTTTCCAGTTATTGGTTTTGGTTAGTCATTAAACTGGAATGTTACATATTGTTCTGTTCAGATCATCCATAGTAGGGCTGGGCGTTTCGGTTCGGTTCTTCGGAACCGGACCGAACCGAACCGTTAAAACGGTATTTTTCCCGACCCGAAACCGTTGTTATTTCCCGAACGGTGCCATTTTTAGAGAACCGAATTTTCCCGGAACCGAACCAAACCGAACCGAACTTTAAAAATCCCGAAAAACCGAATATTTTTAAAGGAAATCTAACATTTTTTTTAATAAAACCCGGAACCGAACCGAACCGATAACGAAACCGAACCGAACCGCTTTTTTTTTTCCCAGAAAGCATCATGGATTTGTTGAACGAAGATCCTAAGAACCGGTTCACTACAATAAAAGTTCTTCGTAAGATCGATTTTTCGGTTTCCAGTTATTGGTTTTGGTTAGTCATTAAACTGGAATGTTACATATTGTTCTGTTCAGATCATCCATAGATAGAAGATGCACCGGATAATCTTATCGACGGTGCATGTTTTTGCAAATGAAGCAACTCAGAACTATGAACAAGCTAAAGAAACCTGCGTTGAAAGTGACTAACGATCGATCATATATACATAATGTATTACATAAGCATTGTATATTTTTTGAAAAATTATATATTAGTTATTTTTTATAAACATATTTTGATACAATATTACACACACGCATATATATATATATATATATATATATTAGTTCTATTATGATATACAGTAGAAATTATGATTTTGGATACTAAAATTAAAATGTATTAATAATATTGTATAATATCTGTTTAAACCATCCACAGATCAATGACGATATTGTGATATAAGATAATTAATATATGTTGAATTTCCAATAACGTACATATGAAATTGCATTGGTACATATTAGGTTAAGACAAAACAAGAAAACACTATCGAATTAATAAAAATAATAAAATTTATTTTTTAAAAATGATGAAAAATTATTATAAAGGGAAAAAATATAATTATAATGAAATTATGATAAAATTAAATAATAAAATTTTAAAATGGAGTTAGAGAAAATAAAGTGATTAGAAGAATTTTGATAAATGTAATCATTTTTAAAAAAAAATTATTGTTATTTCTATATCCAATCTGGTTTGTTGAACTCATTTTTTTTTTATAACGGAGGACCTCTAGCTGCTACCCTTCGGACGCGCTGACTCGGTAAACCTCCGGCTCGGGAACAGCCTTTGTATATGGATCATATAAACCCAGAAATTACCTCTCTCTCCACCAGTCAGGAATCGAACACTCAACCTCAAGGCGGAGTTACCTCCTACCCCAAACTTGACCACTCGCCCACGATCTGTTGGGTTGTTGAACTCATTTATGAACAATACACGGTTATCGAAGACGAGATATATCATATCATTGACATCTATCTCAGGATAATATACAATATATTTCACTTTCAAAGAAACTTTAAAGGCTTTGTTTTGGATAGAAAAATCGCATAACGCCAGGGGCCAGACCAAATCTCCCAAAGACCGGAGACATTCTATCTCTTCAAACGCTATGTTTTGTTGGGGTTCTTCTTCTTCTTCTTTTTTGTGAATTAATGATTTTTCTCTGTTTCATATCTATTTTTTTTTATGTGACATATGATGTTTTGGATTATATATAAAGTTGGTAATACGTATTATATGTAATTGATTTTCATAGAACAACATAAAACATTGCAACTGCTCCAAATAATTTAAATTCACATATTTAATTTACAAATTAAATTTATATTCGTATTATTTTGGTATATCTCTTCTATATAAAAGATTGTTTGACACAGAATAAATTAGTGTTTGGATATTAAATAATAATTTCTTAAAATATATATAATTATAATAAATAAAATATAGGATGTAATTTTCTAATATAATTAGTATAACTATATTCTTGGGAGTAATATGAAAACAAAAATTAAAACATAATATATCTTTTACTATAAAAGTATATTAACTTCTAAATTATTATATATTTTTGTTTTAGCTTTTATTTTATTTTATTTAGTATAAATAATTTTAAAATAAAGAAATTTGAGTTAATAAAATTTATACATAATTAATTTTACCATTTATTTTATTTTTATATTTCCATATTCTCATTATATGTGTTTTGTATTCCAAAATTTATTAAAAATCTCTCCGTAATGGATTGTATGGGTAGATAAGTTTATTTAATAAAATATATTTAAATTGTTTAATGTGAAACATTATTATTAATATTAGGGAAAAAACCCTAAAAATTCATGAACTTGTATTTTGGAGTAATATTAATTCCTAAACCTGTAGAGGTGTCTATTAATTTCCAAACTTGCAAAATTGAACACGTTAAATCCTGAACTTGTTAAACGGTTCCATAATCGTTCATAGCGTTATTTGGTCAAAAAAACGAGTTGACCGATCTGACGTGGCGCTGACATGACGATAATTTTCTGAGTTGGCTCACCACGTCACATGCCATGTCGGATCGGTCAACTCGTTTTTTTGACCAAATAACGCTATGGACGATTATGGAACCGGTTAACAAGTTCAAGATTTAACGTGTTCAATTTTACAAGTTTGGGAATTAATAGGCACCTCTACAAGTTTAAGAATTAATATTACTCCAAAATATAATTCAAAAATTTTTAGGATTTTTGTAAATAAAGTATGATTATCTTTTAATTTCTAAATTGATTATGAATTGTTTTAAAAAAATATATTAAAAAAATATTTCTAAATTAAATGTATTTTTTCCAAATATCTTTTTTAATATATTTTTCTAAAATAATTAATAATCAATTTAGATTTTAAATATTTGATAGAAAGAATACCATTATTAGATTATTTTCTCTATAACAAAATATTGTTATTATTATGATAAAATCTGGACCTAAAGTTATATAGCTAAAGTTGTTATATATATAACTAATTTAGAAATTAAAAGATAGTCATACTTTATTCACAAAAACTCTAAAAATTTCTGAACTTATATTTTGGAGTAATATTAATTCCTAAACTTGTAGATGTGCTGATTAATTACCAAACTTGCAAAATTGAACACGTTAAATCCTGAACTTGTTAAACGGTTCCATAATCATCCATAGCGTTATTTGGTCAAAAAAATGAGTTGACCGATCTGACGTGGCGTGTGACGTGGCGAGCCAACTCAGAAAATTACCGCCACGTCATATGCCACGTCGGATCGGTCAACTCTTTTTTTGACCAAATAACACTATGGATGATTATGAAACCGTTTAACAAATTCAGGATTTAACGTGTTCAATTTTACAAGTTTGAGAATTAATAGACACCTCTACAAGTTTAGGAATTAATATTACTCCAAAATACAAGTTCAGAAATTTTTAGGGTTTTTTCTCTTGATATTATTATGATGTGAATATATGCATAACAAATATCAAAAAATCTAACATATTGTATTGATTAAACTTATGCTACACCGTTAGGGTGTAAAATGAGTTGCGGATCGCGTGCTTACTCACGAGCCAATCCATATTTTTTCGAGTCAGGTTCAAAATATGTGAGCCCAGAAAAAAACCGGGCCAAACGACCTAGGCCGTCACAAGCCGGACTCGCCAATTCGCCAGTTCACAGCCTATTTACTATCGCAATTTATTCCGGAGCTTGCATAATCGCCGAATATGGATTAATAAGGGTAAATAAATAAAGTTACAATTTGAAATAAATAAAACGCTAGTTTATTTTCGATAGTAGAGTTCATCATGCACACGTATAAAAACCTTTAACGTCACATGCAAATTTATTTGAAAAATATTTGAGATCGGAAGAATCAGAAAACAAAGCCAATGATGGATGAACGAAAGAGTTTTTTTTTTTTTTGATAATCTCGAAGTTTACCAGTCTTTTGGTTCAACTATAACTTGCAGAGGACCAAAAACATATGTAAATGTCTCTTCCCACGTTTGAATTTAAAATCAAGGTAAAAATATATTTTGTATGTTCTCTTATGGACCGCCCAACTTGGGTGCTTCTTCTTCTTTTATGATATAAGAACGTATAAAATCCGATTCATCATTTACATTTACCAAAAAAAGAATCCAATTCATCCATTTGGTGACTGAAGGGATAAATCCTAAAAGAAAGACAGAAAAAAATCGTAAAAAAAAGGTATCAATAATTAAAGAAAATTGAAGACAAATTTATTGTGCAGACGAATGAGGGAAAGTAGTAAATAAATTAATTCACGATATTTAAAACAGTTATAAAAAAACGTGAAGTTCGAGTTGTGTGATATTATTGGCAACTTTCAGCAAAGCGTGGAGACAGATTTCTTGTAATGATTAATTGTTGGTATTTTGAGAGTGGTAGAAATAATTTCGTATTATATTTGGTATTTTCATAATGTGATATGGTTCTGAAACTTGATTTGTTAGGGTTTAGAGTTTAGGGTTTGAGAAATTGATTATATTGGGGAAAGGCTAAAGATGAGTTTCGTAGATGAGAGTGGTGGAATTGATTTCATCTTATTTTTGCCCAATGTAGAGAATGCAAATATAATTTTGGTCACGTAAAATCAATCTAGTAACTATTTTTTGATTTGGTTTGGTTAATACCATAGGTTATATTAATAATCCAATTAAAAATTATGATATTTTATTATCATAATCCAATATTTGTATTTTGAAATAAAAACTTAAAAAAAATTAAATTTGGATCTTTTAAATTTTTATATTTGCAGAGATTTTGGGGTGAATATTTAAAACTATATGATACAAATTATAATAATATATTTATTATTGAATTAGGAAAAGTAAAAAGTGAATAAGACAATAATAAAATGAAAATAAATAATAAAAATCAAACTAATAATTATTACATCATTCGGCAACAGATTTGGTAACAAAAACATCTGGAAAAAAAAATCACTGGAGGACTTTACGGAGAAGATTGTCGAATCTCTCCACCATGTCGATGACGTTTCTGGCGTGACCGCCACGCAAAGCCCTCCCGGAGAAGGGATCCAACTTCGTCACGAGCCTCGCGTAAAGATTGGGCCGACGAACAAAAGTTTTCGCCAGCGCCCTCTGCAGGACGTAGTTCCCGTACTTGTTCTCGGCCAGTCTTATGAGCTCGCCGTCGCTGCACTCTATCAGGTCGCCTAGAACCAGATGCGTGGTGGGCGGATGCCACAGAATCTTCTCCACGACGTAGCTCCCGTACTTCTGGAACGACAGGAGGACGTAATGTCCCTTCAACTTCGACGCGATCTTTTCCGTGCACAAGGGGTTACTCAGTTTCAGAACATGCTGCACCACGAAGTTTCCTGACGTGTCCATGCTTAGCCCCACCGCGTTTTCCGCGACCAGGTCGAGAATCCTCTGCCTGTGGGGTCCGGCCACGGCCGTGATGGCTTCGTTGAGGGCGACGCAGCCATTCTCGTCGTAGGCCAGCTCGAGGAAGTGGGTCCCGACCGCCGAGTAGAACGCGTTCTTCTTCTCCCTGTCCGCTGCCTCCACTGTCTGCATGGCCACGTGGTGTCCGTACTTGAGCTTCATAATCGGGAGGAACACCGAGATTACGGCGTCGAAGAACATGTCGTCGATCTGGACGGATCTTCCCAGGAGTCTGCGGAGGTTGATTGAACCGATGCGATCTCTGGCCAACGGAAGGAGGAGATTGTTGTCTCCAGTGACGAGTGACGCCAGTTCGGCGATTCTACCACCGGCAATAAACAGGTCGAACACCCAGAAGAGTTCCAGGGCGGCTGTTGAGGGGGATTGCGGCGGAGCTCTGTTCCCTCCGGCGGCGGACGAGAAGCCGTTGAACATGACGCTAGACATCAGAGATTCTTTTGCCTTTCTCCTTGTTTTGTTTTGGCTTTGAGTTTGGTTGCGAGTGCTGTGGCTGTGATCGGATGCCCCTTTTATAGTGGCGATTGGTCAGTCCACTCCCTACTGAGATGGGAATCGGATAATGAAACTTCACCTGAAATTTAAACTCTAGTAAATCCTCTTCGATTCGGGAAAAGGAAACTTTATAGGGGTAAAACCGTAATCATCTATCTGCGAGCTGGATTATAATAAGGGTAAATAAGTAAAGTTACAATTGATATAAATAAAACTCGAGACGGTAAAGTTCATAAATATCCACGTGGAATACCCACGTAACCGTGTTTTCTGTGGGTTTTTCTTCACAAGTGACGTTTTGGTCATTTGGGGTAGCAACTATTTAAGTCGTACATCTTTTGTGGGTCGAATTTCTATTGGTGTAAAATGTCTAAAATGTCCCTGGTACAAAAAGGCAATTACCGTTCCTTGTTTTTCAACAATAAATAAAACGGGTATTAGTGATTAAAGAAAACTGAAGACTGTAGATGCATGACGAAAAACTCCGAAAAAGAAAGGAAATGAGATTTCACAACAAACGTAAAAAAATTATATGATGCATTGGGCAGCGTGATGATAAAAGGTTAATTTTGGAGAAAAATTATCTTATTTTTTTTTGTGCGATTATCAAATGATAAATATACGATTTGTATACGATTATCTGCGATTTTATCGATTGAGAAATGATGATTACCTTCAAATTAATCAAAATAAACGGATATGAAAGAGTTTTTTTTAAAAACTTTTTTTGTAACTCTCCAAGTTATAAGATAGAGAAAATAAAACTATCCTAAGCAATCTAATAGGGGAGAAAATCCTAGGATTTGAATCATTTTAATTTTCTCATCCGTGAATCTTTCAGTTATATACAACTTAAATTAATTTACATCTCTCGTTTGGTTTATAAGTTATTATAAGAGAACGAAGATTTATCCAGTATATACCTGAAAGATAAGGATACGGATTTTCACATTATAAAAAAAAATCTAATCGATATTTAGTTATAAATAATGACAAAGTTATCAAATATAACTTTTAATGAATATTTTTTTTATTGATACGGAGGATAATTATTAGTTGGGAAGAGGGAAACCTTCACTTATGTTAGTTAAGAGTCTTGTCCTTCTAGTTAGAGGTTAGAGTTTAACCCTCCAGAATATGAGTTTCCTCTAAATTTGTTAGTTTTAACTGATTAATTTGTTCTGCGTGTTTTGCAGGCTATTGCATGACATCGATGGTTTTCTCCGTTACAAAAAAAATATATTAGTTGAAAAAATAAAAGAAAAAACTCCTAAAAATTCAAACTTGTAATTGGGTGAAAAAATAAATTGTATACTTTTTAGTGTTTCTAATTATTTCTAAACTTGAAAAAAATGGCTTAATAATTTCTAAAGTTGTTTAAAAGTGTCATATCGATTCTTAATGTAAGTTGATCAAAATAATACTGTCATAAAATCATACGTGACGTTGAGATGTCAAGATATGCTAAAATTTTGTACTATATATTTCGGTAACAGGATCCGGCAAGGGAGACGACCATGATGGAGATTACGATGACAATGCGTGGCCATTGGAAGAATCTTAGGCAGTGGTATTGGTCTGCTGCTAGACCTATCAGATGATTACTCATTCTAATGGCATTTTTTGTGCTATGTTTTTTGTACTGCACTATAAAAAGAGAGAGAGTGATGGAGGTGTTAACGATATATTATATGATATATATGTCTACACATGTGATAACGTGTGAGTTTATTAAATCCAGTTCGAACAAATTTCGTTAAACCGAGTTTATTAATTCCACTTCTACATATA
>NW_010966092.1:1804279-1816831 GCF_000463585.1 Tarenaya hassleriana | reverse complement strand
TTTTTTTTTTTTTGTGAATTAATAATTTTTCTCTGTTTCATATCTATTTTTTTTTGTGTGACATATGATGTTTTGGATTGTATATAAAGCTGGTAATACGTATTATATGTAATTGATTTTCATAGAACAACATAAAATATTTTCATTGCAACTGCTCCAAATAATTTAAATTCACATATTTAATTTACAAATTAAATTTATATTCGTATTATTTTGGTATGTCTTTTCTATATAAAAGATTGTTTGACACAGAATAAATTAGTGTTTGGATATTAAATAATAATTTTTTAAAATATATATAATTATAATTAATAAAATATAGGAAGTAATTTTCTAATATAATTAGTATAACTATATTCTCGGGAGTAATATGAAAACAAAAATTAAAACATAATATATCTTTTACTATAAAAATATATTAACTTCTAAATTATTATATATTTTTGTTTTAGCTTTATTTTATTTTATTTAGTATAAATAATTTTAAAATAAAGAAATTTGAGTTAATAAAATTTATACATAATTAATTTTACCATTTATTTTATTTTTATATTTCCATATTCTCATTATATGTGTTTTGTATTCCAAAATTTATTAAAAACCTATTGATTATGAATTGTTTTAAAAAAATATATTAAAAAAATATTTCTAAATTAAATGTATTTTTTCCAAATATCCTTTTTAATATATTTTTCTAAAACAATTAATAATCAATTTAGATTTTAAATATTTGATAGAAAGAATACCATTATTAGATTATTTTCTCTATAACAAAATATTGTTATTATTATGATAAAATCTGGACCTAAAGTTATATAGCTAAAGTTGTTATATATATAACTAATTTAGAAATTAAAAGATAGTCATACTTTATTCACAAAAACTCTAAAAATTTCTGAACTTATATTTTGGAGTAATATTAATTCCTAAACTTGTAGATGTGCCGATTAATTCCCAAACTTGCAAAATTGAACACGTTAAATCCTGAACTTGTTAAACGGTTTCATAATCATCCGTAGCGTTATTTGGTCAAAAAACGAGTTGACTGATCTGACGTGGCGCATGACGTGGCGAGCCAATTCAGAAAATTACCGCCACGTCACATGCCACGTCGGATCGGTCAACTCTTTTTTTGACCAAATAACACTATGGATGATTATGGAACCGTTTAACAAGTTCAGGATTTAACGTGTTCAATTTTACAAGTTTCAGAATTAATAGGCACCTCTACAAGTTTAGAAATTAATATTACTCCAAAATACAAGTTCAGAAATTTTTAGGGTTTTTTCCCTTAATATTATTATGATGTGAATATATGCATAACAAATATCAAAAAATCTAACATATTGTATTGATAAAACTTATGCTATACCGTTAGGGTGTAAAATGAGTCGCGGATCGCGTGCTTACTCACGAGCCAACCCATATTTTTTCGAGTCGGGTTCAAAATATTTGAGCCCAGAAAAAAACCGGGCCAAACGACCCAGGCCGTCACAAGCCGGACTCGCCAATTCGCCAGTTCCCAGCCTATTTACTATCGCAATTTATTCCGGAGCTTGCATAATCGCCGAATATGGATTAATAAGGGTAAATAAATAAAGTTACAATTTGAAATAAATAAAACGCTAGTTTATTTTCGATAGTAGAGTTCATCATGCACACGTATAAAAACCTTTAACGTCACATGCAAATTTATTTGAAAAATATTTGAGATCGGAAGTGATATAAGAACGTATAAAATCCGATTCATCATTTACATTTACCAAAAAAAGAATCCAATTCATCCATTTGGTGACTGAAGGGATAAATCCTAAAAGAAAGACAGAAAAAAATCGTAAAAAAAAGGTATCAATAATTAAAGAAAATTGAAGACAAATTTATTGTGCAGACGAATGAGGGAAAGTAGTAAATAAATTAATTCACGATATTTAAAACAGTTATAAAAAAACGTGAAGTTCGAGTTGTGTGATATTATTGGCAACTTTCAGCAAAGCGTGGAGACAGATTTCTTGTAATGATTAATTGTTGGTATTTTGAGAGTGGTAGAAATAATTTCGTATTATATTTGGTATTTTCATAATGTGATATGGTTCTGAAACTTGATTTGTTAGGGTTTAGAGTTTAGGGTTTGAGAAATTGATTATATTGGGGAAAGGCTAAAGATGAGTTTCGTAGATGAGAGTGGTGGAATTGATTTCATCTTATTTTTGCCCAATGTAGAGAATGCAAATATAATTTTGGTCACGTAAAATCAATCTAGTAACTATTTTTTGATTTGGTTTGGTTAATACCATAGGTTATATTAATAATCCAATTAAAAATTATGATATTTTATTATCATAATCCAATATTTGTATTTTGAAATAAAAACTTAAAAAAAATTAAATTTGGATCTTTTAAATTTTTATATTTGCAGAGATTTTGGGGTGAATATTTAAAACTATATGATACAAATTATAATAATATATTTATTATTGAATTAGGAAAAGTAAAAAGTGAATAAGACAATAATAAAATGAAAATAAATAATAAAAATCAAACTAGTAATTATTACATCATTCGGCAACAGATTTGGTAACAAAAACATCTGGAAAAAAAAATCACTGGAGGACTTCACGGAGGAGATTGTCGAATCTATGCACCAAGTCGATGACGTTTCTGGCGTGACCGCCACACAAAACCCTCCCGGAGAAGGGATCCAACTTCGTCACGAGCCTCGCGTAAAGATTGGGCCGACGGACAAATGTGTTCTCCAGCGCCCTCTGCAGGACGTAGTTCCCGTACTTGTTCCCGGCCAGTCTCATGAGCTCGCGGTCGCTGCACTCTATCAGGTCGCCTAGAACCAGATGCGTGGTGGGCGGATGCTCCAGAATCTTCTCCACGATGTAGCTCCCGTACTTCTGGAACGACAGGAGGACGTAATGTCCCTTCAGCTTCGACGCCATCTTTTCCGTGCACAAGGGGTTACTCAGTTTCAGAACATGCTGCACCACGAAGTTTCCTGACGTGTCCATGCTTAACCCCACCGCGTTTTCCGCGACCAGGTCGAGAATCCTCTGCCTGTGCGGCCCGGCCACGGCCGTGATGGCTTCGTTGAGGGCGACGCAGCCATTCTCGTCGTAGGCCAGCTCGAGGAAGTGGGTCTCCACCGCCGAGTAGAACGCGTTCTTCTTCTCCCTGTCCGCTGCCTCCACCGTCCGCATGGCCACGTGGTGTCCGTACTTGAGCTTCATAATCGGGAGGAACACCGAGATTACGGCGTCGAAGAACATGTCGTCGATCTGGACGGATCTTCCCAGGAGTCTGCGGAGGTTGATTGAACCCATGCGATCTCTGGCCAGCGTAAGGAAGAGATTGTTGTCTCCAGTGACGAGTGACGCCAGTTCGGCGATTCTACCACCGGCAATAAACAGGTCGAACACCCAGAAGAGTTCCAGGGCGGCTGTTGAGGGGGATTGCGGCGGAGCTCTGTTCCCTCCGGCGGCGGACGAGAAGCCGTTGAACATGACGCTGGACATCAGCTATATCTTTTGCCTTTCTCCTTGTTTTGTTTTGGCTTTGAGTTTGGTTGCGAGTGCTGTGGTTGTGATCGGATGCCCCTTTTATAGTCCACTGAGATGGGAATCGGATAATGAGAAAAGGAAACTTAACTGAAACTCAAACTCTAGTAAATCCTCTTCGATTCAAGGAAAAGGAAACATTATAGGGGTAAAACTGTAATTATCTCCAACTTGGATATCACTTCTCTTCGACTGTGAGTGAAAAGGCGAAATTACGATTTGATATAAAATCTGGTGTAAATATCAAATCCTGATTTTGGAAAACTCTAGTTAATAAAAACAAAATAATTTATTGAGTATACGAAATAAATATCACTATTAATTATTATTAATAAAAAAATACGCATACCATAAACAAATAATTAATATTTAGTAAATATCATAATTAACTATTAATATTAAATATTTTTTAATTAAAAAATAAAAACATCAAAATATCGTTCGATATTTTTCAAACCGAATCGACTCTTTCTGAACCATTCGATATCTTAAAATTTGTACAATTTGATATTTTTATATAATATCGAATCAAATCGAACCGAAATACAAACATCACCTTTTAACAAAAAAAAAATTATCTAAAAAATATCTGAATTCGTTGGAATCAGGATAATGCCGATGATGGATGGGTGAGCGAGTGGGGAAAATCACCCAAATAACCCACTTGGGTCGTATCTATTTCAGGGTACACCACCGAATTTTTTTTTTTTTTTCAATTTTAACCCACTTTTCGATTGGAAAAGTCCGAAATACCCTTTTCGTTTTATTTTTTGCGACCTTATTACAACTAACATATAACTGATATACAGCTAAAATAAGACAAATGATTTTTTTGCCACCTTTTTTAGAATCAATTGTAACTATATTTAGACTTAATTACGAAGTCGTAATAACGAAGTTGTTTTTGAACGGATAAATATCGTAATTCGGTAATTTCGTCTTTTCACAGGAAAAAAAAAATGTATTATATTTTCAGTGGTGTACAGGTGAAATATATGCGACCTAGTTGGGTTATTTGGGTGAAAAACCCGAGTGAGGGAGCTATTCCTTCCGGTCAAAGAACGTAAAATCAGAATTTATGTCTTGTGAGTGAAGGGATAAATCTTAAAAAACCCAAAAAAAAAGAAGACGAAAGAGAGGAAAAAACTGTGGAAAAAAAAACAATGGTAGATGGTTATTTGATTTCTTCAAACTGCCAGAGCGAAAATATCCATATGGAATATCCCAAGTTCGTATCTTTGACATAACCGTGCTCTCCATGGCTGTAGAAGAAGAAGGTGGTCAGCTCCCCTCCGCCCGGCGAAACCCTAGAGTTATGGAGACGGATCCAAATTCGATCGTCCATAAGATCGAAAACCCTTCCTGGTTTTCCCCTAAAAAGTAATTTTTTGTTTGTTGTCAATTGGATTTCCTGGGTCGAATTGGGTTCGGAAAATTATGCAAAATCTTGGGTAAAGTTTGGAACTTTGAATTGTAGTTGCGAAGGAAGCCGGAATCTTTCGAATTGCTATTCCTAGACGAAGATTATGTTTGCAATTCGAGAATCGTTTATGTTTCTCTGTTTCGTTTTTGTGTGGAAGCAATCTGTTTTCGATGTATCGCAGAATCGAACTTGCGGATTGAACTCAACCCTCTAAAATATGGGCATTACAGCAAGCTCTGTTCGTTTAAGAGTTTCAGTTTTCGCTCCTCGATTGTTGGATTGATACGTTATGGCTTGATGACCATGATCTCACTTGGATTGAAGATCATGAGCAGATATTCTCCAAAGGAATTAGGATTGTACTATATAAGTTGTAGGTTTGTTTAGTTCCTTAAATTTTTTCTTAGTTTTCTTTTGGTATGTAGAGGCAGTGAGCAGAAAGATATCTATGGATTACTTGGCCAGTAAATCTATATTCTTTGAATTTCTTTTATTCTTGGGTTCTTGTTGGATGATTTTTTGTTGTGTTTCATAAAGTTTTAGATTTTACTAGTGATGGAATCATTTCGTTCTTCTTGTTCCCCCCCTCTAAATTCCCCATTGCCATTGCAGGCTGCTCGCTGTGTTTTGTGTAATCAACTTACTAAATTATGTGGATCGGGGAGCCATAGCAAGTAATGGTGTTAATGGGAGTCTTGGAAAATGCACATCGAGTGGTACATGTTCTTCTGGCAGTGGAATCCAGTAAGTTATGGTTGAAGACTCTTATTTCAGGCTACTTGTTTTTCTTTTCATTAGATGTGTAGAGTTTGTTATTCTAATACTGAGTTGGGTCGATCTTGTGTAGTTTGTTTCTGTCTGTGCTCCCATAGGTGTTTATCTTTTGGCACTGATGTATGCTTTTGGGAAGTTTGAGAAATTGACCTGATCTTTCATGTACCACTCGTATGATCCTTTCATTTTGTTGGATCTTTCTCAACATTTTAGTGCCCTAAGATGATACCCGTTTTCGTTTTTTATGTAAATATGTTAAAATTTGGCTTGAAAATGTGGTCATCCGAACATTCTGTCATTGGATATCTAGATGTTCATTCTTCATTTTAATAATTGATTTGAGGTGTTTGTACCAGGGGAGATTTTAACTTGAGCAACTTCCAGGATGGTGTTCTGTCATCTGCTTTTATGGTTGGACTTCTTGTGGCCTCTCCCATATTTGCATCTTTGGCCAAGAGGTGTGTTCTTGTTTATCTGAGCTTCTGACAACTTGTACTTTGGTTGTATGTGTCGAAGGGACTGATGTTATTGATTTTGAATCTTTGTATCCTTTACTGAAGGAACAAGTCTGGATACATCTCACTCGTTTGTCTCATCATATTATTGCAGTGTTAATCCATTTAGACTTATTGGAGTTGGATTATCTGTCTGGACTTTTGCTGTTATCGGCTGTGGTCTTTCTTTCGATTTCTGGTCCATTACAATCTGTCGCATGTGAGTAGTATGCCCTTTGCTTTCGTATTATGTTCTCATAAATCATTTACGTATTCTAACACCCGGATGTCCCCCACATAGGATTGTGGGCGTTGGTGAAGCGTCGTTTATAAGCCTTGCGGCCCCGTTTATAGATGATAATGCCCCAGTTGATCAGGTATGAACTATCCAGTTGATAAAATTCTCTCTAAACTTGAACCTATAAATTACCCAATCTGTATGGTATGCTTCATAAACCAGTTCCTTTGTGTTTCTATCCAGAAAACAGCATGGCTTTCTATATTTTATATGTGCATTCCAACTGGATATGCTATTGGCTACGTTTATGGTGGACTGGTGAGTTAGCTTTCTTTCTCCTCTCTCTCCCGGCTAGATATTCGAATTATATTGTCTTGATTTTCTCCCACATCATTGTCCTCCCTTAGAACCTCTCTTAGTTATATATGGTATAAGAAAGGCCCGTCCTTTTTTGTCTAATAGGTCGGGGGTGCTCTTCACTGGCGTGCTGCATTCTGGGGAGAAGCAATACTTATGCTTCCTTTTGCTGTTCTAGGTTTCGTTATGAAGCCTTTGCAGCTGAAAGGTGTGTTTTCAGAGATGCAAATTGATGTAACCTTTTTTTTTCTCTTTCTTTTTTTACCTATATCTAGTGATACTTGAAACTCAGGTTTTGCTTCAACTGAGACATCTAGAGCTCAGACGGATGATTTAGACGTTCAAGGTTGTGCTTGCCTTCCCATGACCTATTAATATAATCTTTCTTGACATATATTCATCGCAAATTTTCTATCAAATGGAGTTTATATATCGATAATGAAGGTGGGCCTCTCTTTGTATTGAAACAGAGGAAGATGCTGTACTTGGTAAAGCTAGCATGACTGTGTTGCCTTCGGATTCTCCTGTATCAACTAAATCCTCCAAGTAAGAAAATAACTGCATGCATTTATTTTTACGCACCAAAAAGCATGCAAGTCTCCAAATGCATATACAGATTTTTGTCCCTCTGAATATTTTTCTGATTTTGTCTTGTAGATCAGAAGGTCTGCCGATTAAATATCAGCTTTCAATCATTGTGAAAGATATGCAGGTGCTTTTGCTAGATAAGGTTTACGTCACCAATGTTCTTGGTAACTACCTCCCTTCTTGACCATGAGAAAAGAGAAGGAAAAAAACTACATACTCGTTTCTTGTGTCCATGTTTTTTATTCTTTTGTCGTTCCTATTTTTTAGGATATGTTGCATACAACTTTGTGTTAGGCGCATATTCATATTGGGGGCCAAAAGCTGGTTATAACATATACAATATGGTAAAAAAATTACCATCTCGTATGTTTTAACAGTTTCTTTATTGTCTAATCAAATACCTGGGGAGGTTGCATTGGGATAATGCCTTTGTCCCTTTTTGCAGAGTAATGCAGATCTGATATTTGGAGGAATCACAGTTATTTGCGGGATCTTGGGCACAGTATCGGGGGGCTTGATTCTGGATTATATAGATTCCACGATTTCAAATGCTTTTAAGGTTAGATTGTGTTGCTGAGAAGATAAACTGGTTTTTGTCTTTTTGGTTCACATAAAATAACAAGATCGAATATGTTTTGGTTTAATCACGTCCCCACATGTATTTTAACTATATCGTGTTTCGGTATTTTGCAGCTTCTTTCAGTGGCAACACTCCTAGGAGGATTGTTTTGCTTCATTGCTTTCTGTTTCAAGAGCATGTATGCATTCTTGGCTCTTTTTGCTGTTGGTGAATTGCTCGTCTTTTCCACACAGGTATCTCTGTTTCCATGCTTCTGGTACTTGATTCTTTATGCAATAGTTTCTTGCATTACGCAGCAATGTTTTAATTAATCCTTTTTTGTTTTTTATGTTTAGGGTCCCGTGAATTACGTGAATCTCCACTGTGTGAAACCGAGTTTAAGACCACTGTCCATGGCAATTTCCACAGTTGCAATTCATATCTTTGGAGATGTCCCTTCCTCTCCGCTTGTCGGGGTCCTCCAGGTTTGTATTCTCAATTGAATTTACTCTCAGATATAATTCATCAATCTTGATTCAGCGACTCCTAGATGTCTAAACCCTCATCCTTATTTTGAACAACTCGTGTTATGGCTATCTGATTTATGTTATTATGCTGCTGATGCATGCAGGACCATGTAAACAATTGGAGAGAGACTGCTCTTATTCTCACATCAGTTCTCTTTCCAGCCGCTGCAATATGGTTTATGGGTTAGTTCCAAAAGCATGCCATGAAATGAGAAACAGGAGTTTCTCGGTTTATCTGGAACTGGAACTAATGATTTTCATGTTCTGCACTTGTCATGATGCCACAGGGATTTTCCTGAACAGTGTGGACAGATATAACGAAGATTCAGAGCACGGTACAGTGAACAGGGGTTCAACCACAACGACCCCTCTGCTCGATGAAGGCATGACACAGCCTTGACCTTCCTGTCAGAAGTATGGTAACTCTGTCCTTTCTTGTACTCTTTGTCATAAAAAGAATGTGTGCAGTGCTTTAGGTATAAGAATCTTCCTCCATTCATGTTTCTTGGTTATAGTTTTTTGTTCTCTGGTGCAAATTATGAATGCAATCATGAGTTGGAGATACAGTTTGGACAAATAAACTCAATTTTCTCGCTGCATCTACGTTTTTTTCAGATCGAGCGGTCGGTGATATGGTTAGACTGCAACCTTCGGCACAAAACTGCATGATCTAGAAATGTTGGAACTTCCAGGGTGACATTATGTGTCCCTGTTTCGTGTGTAGATATTTACCACAAATTGTAAGTACCTGTTTCATGTCCCACGCGGATACTGCTACAGCAGAAATTTGAATTTATCCTGACTATCTTTTGTACCCGTGATCCGCTGCTTGCTTTCTTCATCTGGTTTCAATAGCTAAAACGGGAATCTGTAATGTCCAAGTTCCACAACCAAGATCTTGTCTGTAACTATTCAATTACTTCATTTCATTATTTCCTGTTATCTGTCTTTGCTCAGATTTTTTCAGAAGCACTGCCCTTTCCTCGATCACAAACCACTGATTCTAAGTAAATTTTGATGAATTCAAGGGCACTGCAGTATTGGATGTTCTTGATCCAACACTCCTTTTATCTATGTTTACATAAGGTTGAAAATTTCTTAATAGGGCTGGGAAAAGGAATCTTGATGATCCGATTTCATCAAAAAGCAAGAATGCAGTATCACAGTAGGCTACCGCAAAGGGCAAACGTCTGTCCGTTATTCAAGCTCATAATTGGAAACTGCGAAAAGATACACACAATGTTCAGATGAGGGAAAGGTCGCCAGCAGGAACTGATCTCTTGACAAGTTTAGCCCATGATTCGTTTGTTTCATGGATCACCTTCAAAGCATAATCCTGCAGCAGTATCGGCCAACCGTTTCTCGTCAATTTATTACCAAAGACAAAACAGCAGATGCAGAAAGAAAGATCATATGAACTATACTTTGTTCGCCGGTTTGTTTCCAAGACCAAACTTGTTTGCAGGCTTTCCGTCTGGGATCTTGTAGTCTCTGAACCAGTCTCTAATGGCTGTAAGAGTACCCTGAAAACAACATTAAAAGTCAGACCCTAAGGTCCATATGGCCTGAAAATTACAGCTTTCACAAGGACATGGAGATTTGTTTGTGGGAGCTTACAGGGAAATGCTTCTCAACATCATCAATATCATTCACAAGATGAGCTTTTGGGTCATCCAAAGAAATAGCAACGATCTTCCAGTCCAGTTCCCCCTCGTCAATCATGGCTAAAGCGGCCAAAGGCTTGACCTTTAGAACCTCGCCTATCTTCCTCTGGGTTTCACCAATCTCAACAACATCAACTACAACATGAACAGGGAAGGATAAGCAAAAAAAAAACTTTACTATATATATGTCTGGTACAACTCAGAGAAGAAACCCTGTTACAGCAAAATATGAATAACCCGAAGTTACCTGGATCATTATCCCCTAGGGCACCTTCAACTTCAGAGTTTGCATGAGATGGGTCTTCCCATGTCTGTGGAAGCAACCCATAGTTCCAGTTTATGTTGTACCTGTATAAACAAAAAAAGATCTTCAGATGACCAATCTGGAAAGCGCACATAATAAATCTCGAAGCAATTCCAAGCAACGGACGAGATGCCAGGAAAATGATTCTAAATTCCTGAAACATGCTATTGGCAGCTCAAGAGGTTAACCAAAGACAGAGAAACTGCAAAAGAACAAGTTTACAGAAGCAAACTCACGGATAATATCTGAGCTTTCCCTTCTTGGTGTCTTGCTTAATAGGAGTGGAAGGCTCATCAGTAGCAACCTCCATCTTTGCACTTGTCTCTTTAGGAATTTCCACTATGAAGTTGAAAACACCATCCCCCAAGTGCAGTGGTATGTCATGCCATGGAGAAACCTACACAGACATGAATATTATTCTTCAGCTTCGACAGATTGAGAACCAATAAGCTTGACGAGAAAGCACACCAAACCGATTTTGACTTATGGGCATTCCCCAATCAGATAGCTTTTTGCAGATTCAAACTTATGGGCAAATGCAGAGCAATCCGAAACTCCAAAACCCACATAAATTTCGACAAAAAACAGAGAAAAGTTGATTTATTTTCCCAGAAAGCGAACACACAGAGAAAAGAAAAACACCGATACCTTCTTGCCGGAGCCATCGAGGAAGAAAACCCGGTAATCTAGGGTATCGGGCTGACCTTCATCCTTAATCTGAACCTGAGGATTGTGTATCGCGTTGCAAGAGAAGGGTCTCTTCGATTTCAACACCAAGCTTCTCCGGCTGAAGCAGAGACCCCCAAAACCGCCGATCTTCCCCGTCGGAAGAAGGCACTGCCGCTTCGCCAGAAGACACGACGTCGTCTGACTGGCGACTGTTATCACCCTCGTGGCCGCCATTATCGCGGAAGATTGGGCTTCAGTTTTGTGGATCGCACTCTTTTCTCTGGAAAGTGGCAGCCTTTGATTTTGTTGGCTCCGTGTATGTTTTTAAAGTATATTCCTTTTCTATCTCCTTATTGTAAATCAGAGGCAATAATAAACACATGGTTTTCCACGGCAAAGTAGGTAGACCAACTTTCATTGCCAATATATAAAATCTTAACTTGCGCCCCAAGGCACAGGAAAAGGGTTCACTTCAAGTTCCTGAAGACACGAAACATTTCTGAAGTTCGGTTTCGGTGCGGAGAAGAAGCTAAAGGAAGAAACTTTGCAGATAATTCCTAAATAAGCCTGAGAAATGAACCCTTTTGCTATAATGGTTCATATATATAGTGTGTATTGACTGGTTTATCAGATGGGTTTTTTCCTGCTCTGCCTCGTGATTTCAATAGGGTCCATTCACTCGGAAACTTTAGTACACCGAAATGTGAAAGAGTACACAAGCGAGGACTGGAGAGAATAGATGTATATATGGTCAAATCCTCTGAAATTTGTATTGGAGTTTTCACTCATTTTCTGATAAAGTCGACCCCTTTCTGAATGCTTCCGGCTAATTCTGCCTTGGCTTTCTCCAGACCGATCCTGCAGATTTAAGATTACAACTTCTCATCTCAAAGATCTGATCTTCTTATTAAAAAAAGATTTGTCTGAAACTTCCTCAGAGTTTCAGAAGCTTTTTTTTTACCTTTCATACTCGTTTAGAGGTCCAAGCTGGTAGATTTCCTCTGCTCCTACACGATATTGTATTGATAAAACTTATGCTATACCGTTAGGGTGTAAAATGAGTCGCGGATCGCGTGCTTACTCACGAGCCAACCCATATTTTTTCGAGTCGGGTTCAAAATATTTGAGCCCAGAAAAAAACCGGGCCAAACGACCCAGGCCGTCACAAGCCGGACTCGCCAATTCGCCAGTTCCCAGCCTATTTACTATCGCAATTTATTCCGGAGCTTGCATAATCGCCGAATATGGATTAATAAGGGTAAATAAATAAAGTTACAATTTGAAATAAATAAAACGCTAGTTTATTTTCGATAGTAGAGTTCATCATGCACACGTATAAAAACCTTTAACGTCACATGCAAATTTATTTGAAAAATATTTGAGATCGGAAGTAGA
>NW_010966092.1:1785226-1804132 GCF_000463585.1 Tarenaya hassleriana | reverse complement strand
CTCCTACACGACCAAGACGTACCTTGGTTGCAAAGAAAGGCAGCTCTGTGACCTGTAGTATTACCAGAACAGTCAGAGGCTAATAACAGAAAAGAGCTTAGAGCTTAGAGCTTGTCGACGGAAGAAACCGATTACCTGTGAAGCTACAAAGGCACACTCCACTACTCCTGCATTACCCTTCAATCCACGGAGGCAAGCGTCTGCAAACTTTGCTGCAGCATATGCCTTTTACATTCACATTCACATGTCAGTAAAACAATTCCCGAAAAGGGGAAGAAGAGAGAAAATTAGTTCCACTTGTAGATTTTGTTTTGCTCACCATTGACAGTGTTGCCGATCCAGCTCCAGCTTTTGCCTGCAGATGAAGATTAAACTCAGATTAACTCACATGATTGCATGATCAAGAACAATGGGAGGATAATTTACTGTGTCCTAATTGTCGAAAGTTTTACCTCGACGACTTCAGTTCCACCATTTTGAATACGGTTTGTAAGGTACTCAACTTCTGCAGGTGTGAAGCTGCTAGGAGGCTTAACCTGTGGAAAGATTGCAGAAACAAATCAAGTTTAACAGAAGCTAATGAAATCAAGAATAGGAACAACCGGCTTTTCTTCTCGTTTATTTGCACCTGTGATAGCAATGGCAAGATCGTGACACCTGCATGTCCTCCAACAACTGGCACATCAACTTCTCTGGGATCGAGCCCGAGAACTTCTGCCTGCAGGATAGGAATAAAAAAAGGGTTTCTCAAGAATTCCAAGAAAACGTCAGATCTTGGAATAAAGTTTCTGCTTGGCATCAGCCTGAGATCTTGCCAGAACGAGATCAAGAACCGGGTTTATGGAGTAAGATCCAGAGAAAATACCACAAATGTGTTGGCACGAACGACATCAAGTGTGGTGACTCCCAAAAGCTTCTTAGGATCATAAGTCCCAGCTTTCTTGAAAACCTCAGCCGCAATTGCAACAGTAGAGTTGACAGGGTTGCTGATCAAGTTGACAATGGCGTTAGGACAGCGCTTGGCCACGCCCTCACAGAGTGTCCTAACGATTCCAGCGTTGATCTTAAAGAGATCGTCTCTTGTCATCCCGGGTTTTCTCGGCACACCAGCTGGTATGATCACAAGGTCCATCCCCGTAAGCGCGTTTTCAAGCTGAGGTTGCCCCAAGAAGCCACGAACCTATGACCCAAGCATGTCAAGAATTCATCATTACAGTCAACAAAAACAGATACAGCAAGAACATAAGCCATCTTTTAAGTAATGGGTTGAGTTTCTTACAACAGCTCCAGTGTCCATGTGACTGATGTCTGCTGTTACACCGGGGGCATTGACGACATCATAGAGGTGAAGTACTGAAACAAGAGGGTTCATCTTCAGAAGCATCGAGAGGGATTGCCCAATTCCCCCTGCAGCTCCCAGAATTGCTACTTTGAAACCAGGATTCCCGCCTTTCCCTCTGCAGTTTTCTCGCCCCAATACCGAAGTCCCCTCCATCTAATGAGCAATCAGCAAGACAAAAGATCATAATAAACCAAGTTTTTAAACAGGGTATAATTCACTTTGGTCATAAAGGGCTTAAATTTCTACACGGAATTATGGAGAGTTTGAGTTTAAATATCCATAACTCACCAATAATCTCTCTCAAACTTTCTCTCTCAATCTTGTAAACCAAAGTCACAACAAGGTAAATACACGGACAAAGCTACGGTCTGGATGAACATGATAACTGTCATTGATCTTAAGCTAATCAAATCATGAACTTGGGAAAACAAAGCAAATTTCATCTGTCCTGTAATGAGGAACAACAGAATGGAAACAATATCAAGACTCGACCTTTCGTGTCTGATTAAAACACAAAGAAAATGTCCGTCCGGACAACAACTCTTATGGATACTACCGAGAAACCCTAATCCCTGGGCCGAAGAAATTGACGTCCCACACAATACACGAAGCCATTAAAGCAGGAGAGAAGATAACGTGGCTAAGAAGCAAGAACAGATGGAGGGAGTGAGAGAGGAGAGAACCAGAGGAGTGGAAGAAGGTTGAAGATGAGCCGAAATCATTGAAATCCTCTGATTGGCATCTCCACGGAACTCCATTATTGCAGTCTTTCGAAAAGCCGAAGAGCTCTGTGTATTTTGAAGTGTTCAGTTTGTGAGCTTCTCTCTCTCTCGCTGAAGAATCTCTCTCCAGAGAGAAAAAGCTCAAAAACAGAGATGAGGAGATAAATGTGGGTAATGATATAAAATATGGGGACTCTATTGAAAGAATATGATATATTTGTCTTCGTTTGTAAATTATTGTTTTCTTCTTTTTTTTAAAAAAATTGTTAATATTTCTGTGGAAAGAAATGGTTTTCCCTTATCCTCTATTCCAGTGGCATTTCCGTAAATCACGGTCATATTTGGGCCCAATAAGATCTATCATATTCGGCTTCAATTCAACATATGTATCCTAGAACTGAAACAGGCCCATTTATAAGCCCATGTTATTTCCCATGTCTTTTTTTTTTTCCACGGCAGTTTCGCCTGCATTCAGTGTGTAAACCGGCGGAGGAGTTGCCGGGAAACGCGACCGGAGATGGGGGAAGAAGAGGAGGAAGAAGCTCGTCGTTGGATTCGTACGGACGAAACAGCGAAACGAATGTTGTCTCGGGTCCTCAGAGACCGCTCGATCCTGCTCCTCCCGCCTCTTCACCGCGTGCCTCTACGCGCCGGGAATGTCGTCGAAATCACCGGCGCTTCGCCATCTGCGAAAACTCAGATCTTGATTCAGGTGGGGAACTCTCGCTCTTCGGATCGAATTTCGTAGGTTGTTGTGTGTCGGTGTTTTGTATTTCTCTCGTCTCTGCTTCGTTGATTACAGTCCGCCATCAGTTGCATTCTTCCCAAGGAGTGGAACAGCATTCAGTATGGAGGATTAGGGAAACTGGTGTTGTTTCTCGACCTGGATTGCCGCTTCGATGTTCTGCGTTTATCAGAGGTTCTGAAGCATCGTCTTCTTCAAGCCGACAGTATGGAATCTTGCTTACTTTGGCTTTTCATATCGTTTTGCATGCCGTTATATGCTTTAGTATTCGTAATCTTAGTAGCCCTTTGCGTGGATTGTGAAATTTATCTGACTATAAGTGAGTTCTTTAGTTGGGTCAATTTCACCATTATCAATGACTTCACTTTCCTAACTTGTTCTCCTTAACATCAGTAACGATTTGCTGTGACATTATAGTTCTTTTTCCTTTGTTGTTTTCCTTTCACGACTTGCTGACATTAGCCAAATTTCTGGGGAAGTTCCAGTTATGGTGTTTGTAGCATCATATTCACACTTCAGTTCAGTTCACACATGCCTAGGATTTTTTGCATGGGATGGCATTACTGTGAGCAGGTTATGATTTTCGATAGGTATAGTTTCATCAGTTATACAGCCTATTTATCATTGCAGGTAGTTTAAACTTATTTACGCTATAATTTCTTTCCTCAAACAGGATTAGGCAATGGAGAATGGTGGCAACTTCAAGACGCGAATTTACGAAACTGTGGATCAGAAGACAAGAAGTCCAAGGCTGTTTTTGATGAGGAGCTTTATGTTTCATGCATGAAACGTTTTCTCTACATTCGCTGTTATGATAGTATCGAACTTCTGTCCACACTCAAGGTAATGAAGGCTGTCCAAGCAGGATATCTGGGTTTGTAATGGATAGCAAAAGTTTAGGACTGTTTAGCTTTTCCACCAATCCTTCTGTTATTGTAGACACTACATTACCGGATCCAAAGGGAGGAGGAAGCATACGGCATTCAAGTTGGAATTCTTATGATTGACAGGTTTGTCTTTGAATCTTTCCTTTTTCCATGTTATTCAGATATTATCTTGTTCTTTAAATTCCTCTGAGCCTGTTTAATGACTTTTAGGGCTTTCTGTCTTCAGATGGTCTAAATTCTGCCTAAATTCTTTAAATCTTTCCACAGATTGAGAATTGTTTAGTTTTTCACAGTTGGGGTTAGTATATTCTTGCGTTTGGCCAGATAACCGAGTCCGATATCTTCAACTTCTCAGATGCTTTGTGGGATTGTTGCTGGCTTTAGCCATCAAACTGGAGAGAATGTGATCTAAATGTTTTTGCAATCTTTTCACCAGCATTGGTGCTTTCCACTGGACTGATCGGCTATCGTCGTCTTTAGCTATGGAGGCACATAATAGGTAAGACATGCTCAAACACTGCTCTAGGAAATTTCCTTAGTTGGTATCTTAAATCTGCTGATTGATAGAAATGCTGCATCATGGGAAGTAAAAACTAAATGTGTATGGAGACAACTTATCGTTTCACATAAGTTAGGTTGTTCAAACTAGAACCCCTCTCTTAGAGGACAGTGAACTCAAATATGATGGAGGGTGTTGCAAAATTCCAGCATGATGATGGATTTGTTAATATTGGCAAGTCAGAGATGGTAAATTAAGCCACTAAATGCGAACATTTTCAAAACTTTCTGTTCTTGACTCTAAATCTGTTTATGTATGTATAGGAAAAATCTCTCCCTTAAGAATGTGGTGGAGACCATAGTGCAGGAGATGAAGCGGCTACTTCAAGTGCATTCCATGATAATAATTGCCACTAAGGCTACAATATTCGGAGATAATAAACACCCGGCAAGCGAGATCAGCCGGTTAGTTTGGTTTTTGCATATCCCGTGTTGCTATAGTTACTTGATGCATCTCACAACATACAAAAATTCCAGGAAATTCTCCTCGAATGACGACTTGTCAAGAACTGGTTCGAGCAATGCACAGCATCTTCCATTTCGTGAATTTATGCCATCTTCCTGGCAGGTAATAATCTCCATCCAGACATCTCACAATATGTTTTCTTTATCAGTTATAAGGTCCTCTCACTGTAAGCAAGTAACTCTTTGTTGTCGTTATTTCAGGCATTTGTGACACACAGGATCCTCTTACGACAACCAGGTTGGATTTTTTTTCTTCTCCCGAATCTCTGTCTGTATTCATCGACGTAATTTTTTTTGGGTCTCGTCAGCTGGTCAGTCTTTACCAATGCAACAAAGCGCAAGTCCCTCTACGTACACGCTTGAATGGCTACAACCCCAACTGAGCTCCTTCGACAAATTCGCAGTGGAAGAGGTAAAGTGGATTTGGAGTTTTCTTTCAAACCAATTCCAAGATTCTGAAACAAAGGGCAGCATTAACATTTTCATTAATGGCATCATGCAGGGCGGTATTGTAAACGTGTAACGAAATGGTTTATGGTAAGGTAAATATGTCCATATGATTTTATAGAAGATGGTGACTTTGGGTAAAAATCTTTTCTTGTTGAAAATTACTTTGGAATTAATTACGTGTAGTGTTGAGAAGGCTCGTGAATCGAGATCTATCTTGGTGAAGAAGCAGCAGCCATTATTTTATATAAACAATCCGATCAGTTTCATCTCTTTATACAATTGAGACGGTCCACGTAATAGTTTTTCACCCTTTTTGTGAGGATTAAAAAAAAAAGATTTGGTAGGATATTTTTTTTTATTCATATCTCTAAAGTTGAACGGGCTAATATATAATCATATCGAAATTGAGTTTGATATATAAAAAAAATTAAGTAACCATATCTAAATCAAATTTGATATAAAACCGATCGTGTATGGTTTTTCAAAATTAAAACGAAAATGAAATAAGAGAAAATAAAAGGAAAAGAAAAATTGTTTTAAAAAATAAATATAATTTGATAAGATTTGAATTAGATGAAGTCTAAAACAAATCCAAAATCTACTTAAATTCTCAATGAAGTAAAAAAAATTAAATTAAAACGAATTAAAATTTAAATCTAAAGATTAAAATGTCCCGTTGGTTTTATCTTTAGAAAGTGGCCGAGATCACTAGAAGAAAAAAAATCATGTAACATGGAGTCCAAGGAATTTGACTCGTGGATACATGCGAGAACACATCATTGTCTTTTTTTTTTTTAAAGTAAATCTTGAAACATTGAAGCTTTTTTTTTCCCCACTTGGGGAAGACTTTTTTTACCTGTTGGATTTGATGTCTGATGTGCAATTTCTCTGTAATGTGCGCAATGAACGGATATATTTCACGGCATCCCATCCATCATCATCTTATTATATATCAAAGTCATCAACATTTTCGCCATGCGGATTAACATCACCCCAAAAAAAAACACATTTTTTTTTATTTTTCAAAATTAATGAATTATTCGTGCTTGTCGAATTTAGGTGGGAGTTGCAAAAAAAAAAAAGATCAATCACTGTATTTACATAAATGTATGAATCATATGTTACTTCATGATGAAGTTATTTAACTTTCTTTTTTTTTATTTGCAATTAGGTTTGTTTTTGGTGGGTACTGCTTTGATTGTACAGATGATTGCTTTACATTGGGAGATTTGCTGACAAGAAACCAAAGTGTTTTGTTCTCTCACAAACTCCCAACAGTTTGCAAAAATTTTGTCAAAAAAAACGTTATTTTCAATCATTTCAAACATATGTAATTTTTATGGTATGATAATAATTATTGCTATGACCCAACTTAAATATAGTTCAACTGGCGAAATGGGGACGCAAAACGTATATCTCGTTCCGAGTTCGAGTTTTAAATTGGAAAGATAAACGTAATTCTAATCACATGGTTTGATCTCGATCTCTGAATTAGACTGAATTTTAACACAAAATATCTGATTATTCAAAAAAAAATATTGTTGTGTATGTGTTATGTGTTGCAGACAGATAGCGAGCAACACAAAAACAACAACAAAATTATTATTATTATAAAAATATATATATATATAGATGTATAATCAGGGAAAAGACATTGATGTTTCAAGATAATAACCAATAGAGAGAGAGAAACATATAATATAATCAGATATTATAGAGTTGAAGAAATTAATGAAAGAGATTAGAACCCGGAGGATTAATTTCTTTGTGGACATGATAACATTGGAAGTGTTGTTGGTACGAAAAGCCTTTGACGAGATTTGACTTTCGCCCTAACCTCCATTCTGTCTGAAGGGTTACGTCGGCGGAAGAAGCCAACTTTCTTACAATCTCTCCTCTTTAATCATACGCCTTAACCTTAATTAATTACCCCAAAACTTTACACCAATCGATTATAAGTTCGGCAATCTTCCAATTTATTGGAAGTCTCTATATAACTGCATATTATTAGGGCGTGGGTACCATATAATATTCGAAAATTTTCGAATATCTTAATTATTATATCCGAATATTTTAAGTATTGAAATTTGAAATTTGGATTCATATCGTTTGATTCAAGTATCCAAACAAAATATTTGGATATTGATCTGAGTATCCATAACTGAATTTTATATTAAAAAAAAACAGAAGGATAATTTTGTAATATTTAATAAATATTAGTGTTATTCTATAATTTAAAAAACACGTCGAGGTTAATTTTTTAACTTAAGAAACAAGATTAAGACAAAATTTTAATTTTTAATAAATATATAAAAGATAATTTTATAATTTTTTAAAAAAAGATTACGCAACATTTGTAATTTTTAATAAATATAAAAGATGAATTCGTAATCATATCTATGGTGATGTCTTGAAATTTAAATCTCAATCCAATCTATACTAAATTCAACTTAAAAAACCCAAATTCGGATATGATTTACTTCATATCCAAAATTGGATAATTTTGTCAATTGACATGTATGTATATATATATATATATATAATATTCAAGCAATCTGATTATGACGTGCGAAATCTAGGAAATAAGATTGAAATATATGATAGTTGGGACGTCTAATGTAGGAGCATGGATCTAACTAATTAAGCACGACTTTGGGGATAAGAACAAATACACACTTGCAAATTCGATAGAGCCCACAAAAAATAATATTTTAAAATTTATTTATTTTAAAAAAAAAAAAGATAATTAACACAACAGACAAAAAACATCTCACCGATCTCCGTCACGCGTGTGGCCATTCTGCGTAAGCAATAGATCATCATCCCTACCCCTAACGTGATCTTTATCTTTTTACCTTTCTGCCCTTTTCCGAAATATATATATACACTTTCATATAATACATATATATAGATGTATGTATATGTGTATGTGTGTATGTTCACATTGGAAAAATCTCAAGCAAAGTGGCTCAGCACCCACCCACGCACTCCTACTATTCATTGGGGGATGCCTGCCTACTTGTACGCATTTTTTTTTTAAAAAATGAATTGATTAATTGTTTAGTATATAGTTTTAATAATATTATAATAAAACAGTGACAAGATTAAGAGGAAAGGGTCAATTATGTAGGACAAAAAGTGGGTCCACGTAAAATAAAATAAGTTGAACTCCCATCCCAAGTAATAGTGGCTTGATTGCGCTTTGGGCAATGTGTGTGGATCTCAATTTACAAACAACAAAAGACATTGATTGCTACTTGAGGAGAGATTTCATGTGTAATATATGCACATGGAATTTTTGTATCTTTGCTCCTTGGTGAAGAAAAAATGTACCATGCTTTGTATTTTTTTGGTACATACACATGTATCCATGTCTATACATACATATATATATATATATATATCATGAACACAATCTTTTGTAGGTTTATGGAATTTAGGAAAACTTGATCTTGTAAATGTTGAAAAATTCATGTATCATAAAATCTTTGTTAAGAGATGCATGTATCGGTATGTAAAAGATCTAAATCTCAAAATAGTGTAACTAGTTTACAAATACATGGGTGGGGTTGTAATTCCATATTGATTTGGATTATCATCAATATATATATATATATTATATATGTAATATTTTATAACTCAATTGTTTTCTATTGTATAAAATGCAAAACTATGAATGATTTCTCAACAGAATTTTATTACTATTGTTGTTATTTTTGTGCCTAATAACTAAATTTTTAATCCACAAATCATATAAATTGGGATTATTATATTTTATACATCTTGTAAAAAATTAGTAGAAACTGAAATAAATGATTTTGGTGGGATGATGGAGAGAATATAAAATGAGTACAAGAAGAAATGGCCAAAGAGAAAAAAAAAAAAAGAAAAAAAGAGAAGAAGTGGGGCCCAGAGGGAGGCTCAAATTGGATGGTTGACGACCAAACCCATTTCCATGCTTGCCACGTGTCTTCCTTGCGGCTGCATGATCTCAGCATGAAGTGTCATGTTCACTCCCTCATTTTTTTATTTGGATTTTTTTAGATTTCCGTTATTATTAATTTTTCTAATTTGGACCTATATTTGGACTAAAAATAAATTGTAAGTAACTCTAAAAACTAATTAGTTTATGTTTGTTAGTGTATTTTTGGGTAAAATATGGGTTTTAGTGTTGGAAATACAGGATTAAAGATGTAAATAAATTATATTCGTTTTACGTATAATTTTTTTAAAGTTTAATAAGTAATTTTATAAAGTTTTCATTTGTTCTAAGAAAAAATGGTCTAACCGGCAATATTACATAATAAGACAACCGGAAAGGAATCGAAACTGGATTTATATAGAAGTATTTAATGAAATTTGAGGTAGAGAACTGGAATTATTAAATATTTTATTTTATTGATTTTTATATTGATTTCTTTTCCTAATCGCATTTTTTTTTTTTTATATCTGTCCACTGGATATAACACTTTTTTCCATCTGATTGGAATTGGTATAAAACTGACGAAAAGTATTAGTTATGCCTTAGATTTAAAGTTACGACCAAATTAAAAAAGAGACAATTACATTTTTTTTATAAAATAAAGGTTATGCATTACATTACTTAATGGAATGTAAACACATTAATGATATGTAATTAGCACAACACAATCAGTGCAATAATTCACATATATGCACAGAAAAGTGTCTATAACATTTTATACATCGGTACGTAGTAGGCGTGGCCAAAATATCCGAAAAAACTTAACCGATCCCTTATTCTCCGAAATTTCGGATATCCAGAGTTTATGGATCGGATATGGATATTTATTTGAAGATATTTATTGGATACGAGTTGGATACGGATATTAAAATTAAATTATCCGGTATATCCGATTCGATTCGTATTTTGTAATAATATTATTAAATATAAGAATAATTTGGTATATATATAGATTTAAAATGTTTAATATTTAAACATTTTTTAGAGAGATTTAAAAAATATTTTATATATACGGAGATTTATAATATTTAATCTTTTGAATATTAAGGTTTATTATATTTAATATTTTAAATTTCGAATATATTTATATTTGATAGATTATGATTGTATTTATATTTGAGTTGATTTGTAATGTTTAAATTATGAATTTTAAATTATAAATATCATTTATATTAAATAGATTATACCTTTTATTTGCGTTTGAATTTGTTATTTAATTTTAATTCAAAATTTTATAATATTTTAGATCAGATACAAATATCTGCAAATATCTGTAGTTTTTACGGATATCCGAAAATTACGGATCGGATACAGATAACAAAATCGAATATTTATACGGACCAGATACAGATACAGACATCTAAAAAATTCCGGATATCCGATTCGTATTCATACCTAGTATGTAGATACCAAAACATATATATAATAATGAAAATAGACAAAAAAAAGGGGGTCATAAGCCCCATCAATTTTATCTATATTTCATTCGAAAACCACTTTCCTTACTATTTATTTTAACAATTTTATTTGATTGTACAAACTATACAAATATAACAAAATTGGTGAATAATATATAAATTTTTTAAAGTTGGATAACAGATAATAAGAGGAGGAGATACAAAGAGTCAGTGTCCAATAATCGTGAGTAACCACGTCCCTTTACGCGCCGCCTCTTTTTTTTAAAAAAATTATTTTTATAATATTATAATATAACCTTTTACCAATTTCATATTGCGTGGACATATAGTTTCAATTTCTCCATCAAGACACCCCCACGATTCCCATGACCCTCCATACCAATTGATCTTTGACGGCATGAAGGATTAGATATGTAATTTTAAAAAAACTTGTTAATCGATGCAAATGACCAATTTAAATCAATGGTTATGATTTTTGTATACTAAATCATCGTTCATAACTCGAAATTAGTAGAATTGTAATAACAAAGATTAAATGATTCAATTAAAAAGAATTACGTAACACAAAATGTAAAAAAAAAAACATTTGCACCACCACTTTGCTCGTGTGCGTCTCCTTTCTTCGAACATACCTTTCCACGGACATACTTTTTCTCTATTTGTTTTTTCCTATGGTCTTAACATCGATCTTCAACATATATAATCATTCTTGAATATATATATATATATATATATGTATATATATAATTCAAACAAAAACTTTTTCCCCATCTTTTTTCTATGAATATTTTAATTCTTTAAATTAATAATGATAATATTTTATGTGGGGGGATGTGAAAATGAATTGAAGCCCGTCAAAATGGCGTATCCTCCAAAGTAATAAAGACCAAATTGCAAGTGCGAGGCTTCCACCTTCTCCTTCCTTCTTCTTCTTCTTCACCCTATAAATATGTCAAGCTTGTCTCTCACTCTCTCCCTCTAATTCCACATCATCTCTGTTTCTTCTCTCACCACTTTCTTACAGACACACTACTAGTACATACACACATACACAGAGACACACACACACATATATATATATATATATATTGTAAGTGGAGGAGATATGGGAGATGGGTATGGATCAAACGGGAATTTGCCACCGGGATTCAGGTTTTATCCGACGGACGAAGAGCTCGTCGTTCACTTCCTCCACCGCAAGGCTTCGCTTTTGCCATGTCATCCTGACGTCATCCCCGACCTCGATCTCTATCCCTACGATCCTTGGGACCTCCCCGGTATTTCTCTCTCTCTGTATTATATACACAAGCACCCTCACATATATATACCCACACAACATGCGTACACAGATCGTATATGTGTGCGTATACGTGAGAGGATCCATATGCTGCATAATCTTAAGTTTTGTGTGCGTCAACGCAGTATCTTGAACGAGGAAACCTTCAAGAACAAGTGACTAAGTTAATCACAACTGCAGGCTATATATATAGTCATGAAGTTTGACTATACACACACACACACACACACGGAGCTATGCATGTATATATATGGGTGTGGGTTTACATGTGTGTTCATATATGCATGTGTATGGGATGATTAGGAACGTCTGTATATTAGGGGGTATATACGTATATATGATACAAATACCCTATTTATGTCGAAAAAGGACAAGAGAGATTGTCACCAATGTAAGTAACCAATGGCCTCTCTGTCAGTACACTTTGGTGGGTTGCTTTTTAAGGATTGTTTTTGTTTCCTACAAACAAATATAGTACCAATCTCTACCTAATCTTTCCCTTTATTTATTTGGTTGGGATGGTGAGATACATACATGTAACATGCATATATATATATATATATCGGTGAATGTATTATATATATTTCACACATCGCCATCATAGCAACTTCAAATTTTCATATCATGTGACCATATGCATGTATCATGTGTGTATGCAATGTACGTATCATTTTAGCCAATATAGATATATGAAAGTGATGATAAACTGTTACTGAACTTGGGAAAAAAACGACAGGGAAGGCGATGGGGGAAGGGAGGCAATGGTATTACTACAGCAGGAAGACACAGAACAGGGAGACGAGGAATGGCTACTGGAGATCCATGGAGATGGATGAACCCATTTTCACCAGCTCCGGCAACAGGAAGGTCGGCGTCAAGAAGTACTTGACTTTCTACCTCGGAGATTCTCCGACCAGCTGGCTGATGCAAGAATATTCCCTCCCAGATTCCTCGTCCGGCAGATCTTCTTCCAAAAGAGGGATCCGAAGTAGTGGTTCTAGTCACAGAACAGTAAGTGTATATGCATATATACCCTCTTCTTGCCTTCACCCTTTCTAGATGAGATCATAAGCTACTGATTGACTGATTGATTGAGGTTGTGGAAATGTTGAAAACATTATGGATTGAACTCATGTTTTGAAAAAAAAATTCTCTGCCACATGCATTGTTTGTTGGTGGGTTTCTGGTGGATGGTGATATTTGTTGGGCATGCCCGAATTTAAAAATATATTCAGATTTTTTACAGTCCTTTTACTGTTAGAAAATTACAGAATCTTGGACTCATTATCAAAAAAGCTGTCTAGTTTTACATAGATATAAAACTAGTATATATATATATATATATATATATATATATATATCTAATGGGTGTGGGGTGTTATTAACTTTTGCAGGATTATGGCAAGTGGGTGTTATGCAGAGTCTATGAACAAAACAGCAATGAGGAAGACGATGATGGAACTGAACTCTCATGTTTGGATGAGGTCTTTTTGTCCTTGGATGATCTTGATGAAGTAAGCTTACCATGATAGTCACATAACCACAAAAATCCCAAAAAAAAAATAAACAAAAAAATGGGTTTAGTGGTTTGATTTTAGTGGGCAATAATTTTCTAAAATCTTTGTCCAAAAAAAAAAGAAAAAAAAAAGGAGAATGACATCATTCTTACAAGTGATATGTTGTAAGGTTCCATTCCATCCATATCCCAATCCACAAGCAAGAAGCAAAGTTAGCCTTTGTATTTTTTTTTATTATAACATTCAAATATACATTTCTTTTTTTGGTTATATATATACATATACACACATCTGTCTGAGTATCTAGGAGAACTATATAATAGCCTCCAATCATAATTAAACTAAAATTAGTTAGCCTAGTTCCCTCATTAAATTATTAAACCCTATGCATGCATGTATCTTTTTTTTTTTTTTTGTATGTTGCCTAATCTAGTAGAGGGTAGGAGCCAAATCATATATATCCACTCATCTTTAATATGGGTACTGTCTTTGCCTACTTCCTACTCATCTTATATATACTTTGAATTACATGGGAAAAGACATAATATATATATATATATATATATATATATGTATTATAATATGGGTGCTTGCTTAAGGAAGCACTGACTCATGTATGATGCAAGCATACTTGCTGTCTTGGTTGCATATATATAATTATTAATAATAAAAGCAACTTAGACATATGGAATGGATTCAAATGTTACATAAACAACATCTCTATATTCACATAACTATACAGTTTGTTTGTTAAGCTAAACATGAAACAAAGGGGAAGTGAATCAAACATCATAGCCAGGGTTCACAGTCTGTTGAACATCTCCGTAGCTCTCAAGCTCCATCACGTCTTCAATGCTGCCAAGAAACAGAGGTAGCCTCTGGTGAAGCTTCACCGGCTGAATGGAAAGTAACCCGCTTTTTCCATCAGAGGCTCTCCCATCGGCTTGCTCCACCAGAAAGGCCAACGGGTTTCCCTCGTACACCAGACGGAGATGATCTCTCGGGTTCATTGCTATGCCGCCATAGAGGAGAGTCCTGTGAAGATCAGCAACAAGAGAACATATGTAACGAGCCGAGTACTTCTTCGGGTTCTGGCCTTTGCCCTGTCTCACAGTGTCGATGTACTTCCTCAGACCTTCCGGCCAGTCAAAGTATCGAGCATCGTTGACTGAGTAGATTTGTCCTGGCAATGGTTAAGGCAGGTTTAGCTGGCTTAAACTGTAATAATACTCTCTCAGTTCGTCTCAACTGCCCGTTAACTCGGAGATACTGACCTCGGGGAGGAATCTTGATGTTTTGATGAGTAAGAATAAACTCCCCGGTGGAATGATCTAGCGTGAAGGCGTGTGTTCCAGAGCCAAGGCTAAGGCAGAGGATAGTGGCGGAAGAATAGAGCACGTACCCGGAAGCCACAAGCCTGCTGCCGCTCTGTAGAGAATTGAGCTGTGCTTTCTCCTCTACAGGTAAATAATCGAGTTCAACAAGACGATTGTAAATGCCGAATATGGTTCCGGTGGGTATAGAAGCATCGATGTTTCTGGAACCATCCAGAGGATCTACAACCACAACGTAAGGGCCGTCATCCTTTATCCAGACGGGGGCATCATCCTCTTCTGAAGCCATGACAGCCACCTTCCCAGAGCTTCTGAGAGAGGATAAGATGATATCGTTCTGAAACATAGCAACAATTTGGAAAAAGAAAATGAGAAACTCCTCCTCTTACATGGGTACAATTGGGTGAGCTAAACATCTCAATACACAAGTAAAGAAATACAAGGACTTTGAATAATAATATGAGCCATATGAGCATTAGATTGTGACTATGAACTTATCCCACGGGACAGATATCAGAAGGGTTTGAATGGTAAGAAACAAAACAAGAGGAAGTGGAAAACACACCGAAACAATATCGAGTGGCTTAGGAGCATCTCGGCCAGATCCACCAGAGCCATCACCGGAGGTAAGAGGCTGTTTCCCAAGAGAGGAGTTGAAAGGAGAAGCCACAAGAGAAGAAATTTTCTTGCAGGCATGTTGTATGTGGTAAATGAGAACCACAAGATCATCTCTCACATCCCTCCCTTCTCCTCCTTTACCTATTAGGGAAATTTCCCAACACATTAACACACAATAAGTGACAATCTGTACAACAGAACTGAAACTTCAGCACAGAGAAACCAGGAAGCAACTCAAACTGAATGTTATGTCTGGTAACATGATCTCACCCGTCTGCCCGAAAGAGATTTTCCAAACCTTAAACATAAGCGCGTATCTTATCAGTTCTTCGGTTTCAGATATCGTCAGCATGGTACTAACCAAACAACTACAAACATTTGAGTTCTTCGGACAGAGAGGGAATTTGACAAAGGGTGGGCTTTAAAAGGGAACCAAATTTCAGCCCTACGCGAATAGATTATTTCACCAAAATCTCAAGCCAGGTGAAACGATTGAAACCCACGTTAATTTCTCAGAAGCAATATTCTATGGAACAAATAGAAATGTTGCAGAACACGAACCCAAGGGAAAGAAAATTTCAGCAAAAAGATTTGGGTACTGTACCTACAAACTCCACGAGAGAAGGGTACCCATCATCTCCGGCCGAAGTCGATGACGGACCACCGGCGGCGAGGGACTTCACGGAATCTGAAACACGGCGGGACGCCATCGCCGGACGGCGGTTGCAGGTGGTCGGGACAGGGAGGACAGGAAGCGGCGATCTTTGCGGCAAAAGGACAGGCTTTGGCGGGAAAACTGGAGTCAGGTACCGAGTTACAGTGAGAGATTGCATTCTTTTTCTGGATTCACACCATCTGTGAGAGGCAATCCCATGCAGATAGATGATGCTGTGAAGTTTTGAGGAAGCGAAAGGAGATGAAGGAATCTGCAGCATCCGGTTCCGGTTCACGTTGAGTCCTCTGGTTCCGGTTCGGTTAAGGCTTGGTGGTTGGTTGGTTTAGTGCCCCTTTCATTTTCTTTTTTTACTCCCTAAACATTTATCTTGAAAAAGAGAATAATAATAATTAAAAGAAAAAATTTAGGATGAAATTAAGAAAAACATGAACTTTCTGAAAAAAAGAGGAACTGTTTTTAATTCCTGGTTTAATGTACGCTCCAGCTCATCCGGACAGCACGTGGAAGTGTACTCGCGAGTACACTGTCCCAATTTTACCATATTTCAGACAAGAGATTCTCACGAAACATGGGGGAGAGTATTGAGTTTCACATTCAAGTGCAGAGCAAAAATGGTGTTTATAAGCAAACACAATACCAAAAGAATCATCATATTCATATATGCAGACACAAGATCTCTATTACACTTGATGAATGATGATTCCAGCAATCCTTTCCATTGATATCTTATCAAACAAAGATTTCCCAGTTTTTGTTGAACAGATTCAGATGATAAACGGACAACTTATGTAGGAACGGATCTTACGAGGAATTCTTGTGCAGCGAAGGGTCGGAGACTACTTGAGGCTTGAAGTCCGGTTTGATATAACTGGCAAGAAGATCGGCATAGAGCTCGTACCTCGCAGTCATTCTAAACCCCCACTTGTCTTTTAGCTGTCGGCAGAGATTGAGATCCATTTCTGAGATCAACAAGCCATCCTCGTGACGGGACATTGGCGGAGTGCATGAAGCATCAGGTGCAGAGAAATAGCTTGATCCATAGAAATGCCCGAAATCGTTATGCTGTGGTTTTCCATCACCTGATGTAAACGCATTCGGGAATACTTCCGTTCCAACACGGTTGATTGAGCCCACATAATAACTATTTGCTATTGCAGCGTTTCGTGCCTGAGTTCATGGAACAAACCAATACTTCAGAGACTATGTATTACACTAGAAAACTTCACACAAGTTCGGAGAACACCCAAAAAAACAGAGGATTAGAAAGAGATGGGGCATTAGATGAATCAGAGGATTATAACTTAACCTCAATAGGCCACATTGGTTCACTCAGTTCACCAACAGTTGCTGAAGGGTTGAAGACAATCTCAGCACCATTCAGACCAAAAGCAAGCCAATTCAAAGGATGGTGTCTTCCATAACATATATTGACAGCAATTTTCCCAAATGCTGTTTCAAACACAGGATGGCCGGTATCTCCTTCCATGTAGTAAGTGCTCTCATTGAAATCTCCTACTCTCGGTATGTGGTTCTGCCAGGTATGGTAGAGCCACAAGAAAAACAAATGAATAAGGGAAAGAGTGCAGTTACCTTCCGATGCTTGCCAATGATATTTCCGTTATTCCCTATAATCACAGCAGTATTCCAAAGCACTTCACCGTGATCGATATCTCTTTCAAGAATAGGACTCACGATTACCATGTTGTACTTCCTGGCAAATTCCTGAAGAAACTTTGTCGATTCTCCATCAACAGGCTCAGCAAACTCACACCACTTCTTCTCCCTTGTACAGAATGCAAAGGGCATGGTCCAAGCTTCCTGGATTCACTGAGAAAAGTGATAAATAACTAGCAATTTATCATAAAGAATGCAAAAGGAGAATGCTTGACAAACCTGCAAGCATAGTATGTTAACACCAGCAGATCCTGCAGCATCGATCATTGGCTTATACTTTTCAAATATTGCTCTTTTTTGGTCCGAGAAGGGGGCAGTAGTTGGAAGAGCGATAGAGGTCTGAATAAGACCAACTCTGACTACTCGAGAGCTTCTCAGCTGCTCTTTCTCAGCATAAAAACAGTAACCCTACAGAGATAACCATGAATAGAATATAATAACTCTACTCACTCGGGTATATAACAAAGGACGAGGATGAAAGATCAATCAAACATTTCATCCTCTGAAGCTAGCCAACCAAAAGTAGTCAAGCATGTATTCATTCATGAGGTGATCCAATCAGAAAACTGAAGACGAGTACCGCGATAATAAATGCCAAACCTGGAGATCGAACGTGTGTTTCGAGGCGAGGTCTTCCACAGAATCTGGAAAAGCAATCTGTACAAGTTGTCTTCCACAATTGAGCCCAAGGAGCAAACGGCTCACCTCCTGAAAAACCCATTATCAAGAGTCCCTTACTTCAAAAAATGTCTGACTTTCAAGCAACACAAAGACACTTCAAATTATTTTTCTTGACTCAATTGCAAGAGATTTTAAAACAGGAACATGTTTTCTCTGTTTCAGTGATCCAATTTCACAAAAAAGGGTCTGATCAAAATCGTATTTTTATTCGTCTTCCTCCAAAGATCGCCTCCAAAATAGTCCGAGAATCCGATATTTCAAGCCAGATAATTGTTACGAAACAACTGTATCCACTCAAAATGAAATCAATAGAGAGTAAGCTTCAAGATATCAAAACATAGAAGACCCAACTATCTCATCAGCGATTACAACTCGAAGAACCCAAACGTAAATCACGAAGCCAGATCAACCTAAATACCAAGTCAGGAAAATCAGAAACTCGTTTCCGTATATTTCACCTGATATAGATCCAGTTCGAGATTCTCCGACAAGAGCTGATGAAGCGAATCATAGCCGCAAATTGTTCCGTCTCCGACGCTC
>NW_010966092.1:1769144-1785204 GCF_000463585.1 Tarenaya hassleriana | reverse complement strand
TTTTCTGCGATTTTCTCATCCATTTCTAGTGTTCCCGAGCAAGGAAGAGTCTTTCAGAGTTCGACGAGAAACCCAAACTTTCGTCTTGTCTTCTGAGGGCGATAGGTTGACTATAGGGACGAGGAAGACGACGATAACCCTAATCGAAGGATTATATAATTTGGTTTAGAACGAACGATAATGAAGCCACATCTTTTTTTTTTTTTTTTTTTTGTTTTTTGATTGGGTGTAAAAACAATTATTATAGAATTAAATGATAGATTTTTAGAATAAAGAAATGAATAATTTAAAATGAGATGAGATGTTTTAAAATATAAAAATAATTAATATAAAATAAAATGATGAAAATTTTAATAAACAAATTATTTTAATAAAATTTATTATTTTAAATGAAATTTATTTATTTATAAAATAATAATAGATAAATTATAAAAATTATGATAAAAATAAGTAATTTAAAATGAGATGATAAAAAATTTAATAAAATATGATTATTTTTAATAAAATGTATTGTTATTTAAATTGAAATTTATTTATTTATAAAGATAAAGTACAAAATATAATTATGAAAATTTTATAATAAAACATATATATAATTGAAAAGTATAATTTTATATTATAAAAGAAACTGATAAAATATAATTTTTATTACATAAATAATTTATATCATTTTTATTAAATTTATATAAACACATATTATAATAAAATAATAAATAAAAATATATATAACGTCCACATGCGCATTCACCGATAATATTTGAATAAAGCTTCTCCCACTCGTAATCTGTCTCTCTCCCTTTAATTTGTTTATCCATAACGCCAAAAAGAAGAAAAAAAATGATGCGTCGTGTGTATAGAAAGGGTAATTATCAGGTGCGGTAATCTATCGTGGACTATTGCTTGTGTTCGGATGAGATTCTGGACGTTCGATCAAATACAGAACTGTAGTCTTATTTTTTGTAATGAGTGTCTTGAATATCAATGTTAACTATATGATTTGGAATATAGAGGTTCGAATTCGAATGCCCTCATATTTAACAGCCACTTACAAGAGCCGTATATATATATATATATATATATATATATATAGGATAAAACTTTGTATATATGAGTATGTCTAATATTCAATTAAATAAAACTTGACACATGCAACAATGTATAAGCGCATGCACACGTAAACTCGATATAGTTTAAAACCTAAACATGTCGACTTGTTTGACAGAGAAACATGGAGAAAACAGGTAGAGAAGTTAAACAAACTTATTTAAATGCATTTGGAGATTTTCTTACCAAACTCCCATCTGCAACACTTCCGACAATCTATATATATCCTCCAAGACTGAAGACGAAACTCATCAACAACAATAACAAGCAAGAAAAAAAAAACAGAGAAAGAAGAAAGATTTCATTGTTCTTCTGCGAGAAAACTTCCAAGCATCAATGGCGTTGAGTAGTCTCTGGACTCTTCTGCTCATATGTCTTACCGCACTTGTCCCCGATCCTGTTTCAGTCGCAGCACGTCGGTTGTCGGAGATTCCCGAGCCGGAAGTTCCCAAGTTTCCGGAGATTCCCAAACCGGAACTTCCCAAGGTACCGGAATTTCCTAAACCGGAAGTGCCGAAGTTGCCGGAGATTCAGAAACCGGAAGTTCCAAAATTGCCGGAGATTCCAAAACCAGAACTTCCCAAACCGGAACTGCCGAAGTTGCCGGAAATTCAGAAACCAGAACTTCCCAAGGTACCGGAACTTCCCAAACCGGAAGTTCCGAAATTGCCGGAGATTCAGAAACCAGAACTTCCCAAGGTTCCGAAACACGAAGTTCCGAACTTGCCGCAGATTCAGAAACCAGAACTGCCGAAGGTGCCGGAACTTATCAAACCGGAAGTTCCAAAATTGCCGGAGATTCAGAAACCAGAACTTCCAAAGGTACCGGACCTTCCGAAACACGAAGTTCCGAAGTTGCCGGAGATTCAGAAACCAGAACTACCCAAGATGCCGGAACTTCCCAAGTTCGATGCTCCCAACTTGCCGGAAATCCCGCAACATGAGATCCCGAAAGTACCGGAGATTCCCAAGTTGCCGGAACTTCCAAAACCGGAAGTACCCAAATTGCCGGAGATTTCGAAGATTCCTGAGATCCCAAAGCCCGAGAATCTTCCGAAGGAAGGCCCAAGTCCTTAAAAGCCCAGCATTAGAAGCCTAAGTTACCATATTACCCTTATAGTTTCTGTTTATCTACGGATATTACCCTAGTATGTTCCCTGTTGTATTGTATTTCTTGGGTCTTCTTCCATTTGTAAACTTGTATTTTGTTTGTATCTTTAAATTAAAATACAATATATTTTGTGTGTTGTATAATGAATTTTATATCATCTGGTTTTGATTTTATGTATACTAGTTCATAAAATCAGTGAAATAAAAATGGGCCAAGAATGCACGAATTGGGCTTTTGGATCCTGATGGGTCATAACAATAATAGTGATAATATAATAATCCTATAAATAAAAAGAAAAATCGGCAGCCATTGTCAAGATTCCAGAGGGAGAGAGAAACCAGTGACCGGAGGAGAAGAAGAAGATAGTAACGGAGGATGGGGGTGGAGAAGGAAGTCATCAGAGCCGGCACCGGTCCCAAGCCCTCCGCCGGTCAGACCGTCACCGTACACTGCACCGGATTCGGTATCTCCGTTTTCTCCGCCGTCTTCTCTTTCTGTGTGTCGTTGTCTCTGAATATTATGCGGCGATTCGATCTGTGCATGAATCGAGGAGGACTGGAGTTTTCTTTGATGTTTTAACCGTTGTGATGTTTTGACTGTCTGGGAATCCCTTGTGGAAATGGAAGAAAATTGATATTAGGGTTTAGGTTCTGAGATCTTAACTCGTCCTCTGAGGGAACACTTTTGTATTTGGTTGCGTGGTGATTGCTTCAGTTTACATTTTCTCTCTCTCTCTCTTAGCAATTGCCAAGAACCCCTTTTACTCGGCATCTGATAATACCAGGATTTTTCCTGTTTTGAGTGACAAGAGAAGATTCGGGTCGATGTGTTCATGGTTGGGTCTTATCACTTTCAAACATATGCATGTGGTATCTTTTTGTTCGTATGATCATGTTGTGCCGTGCGCTGTCTATTTTCTGTCAGATCCTGTGCCAAATTCTATGAATTAGCCTCTTATTGTATGGAGAAACTGAGAGATACTCAATTGTCTTACGAGCTCATTCTCGGGTGGCCTGCCCTTTATTTTGAGTAGAATTGAACTCGATTTTCTATGAAAAGATCAGAAAAGAAGGGAAATCTGTTGCCTTGTGCCTTATGTTCGCCGTTGTAATGCTCTCTTGTCTTGCAGGGAAAAATGGTGATCTATCCCAGAAGTTTTGGAGGTAGGGGTTCTCTTGCTAAGTTAATTATTATACATTATACATGCAGACACGCAAATGAACAGATGTGTTTAGCTTTCTTTAAGGTCTTGTTGTTTCCAAGTCTTATGCCTTTCCTGCAATTTCGGTTTTTGCAGCACAAAGGATCCTGGACAGAAGCCCTTTTCATTCCAAATCGGTAAAGGTGCTGTTATCAAAGGTAATTTTCTCGGTCTCATGGTAATCTATGTTAGGTTTTGCTCTTTGGGGAAGGTACATGGTTTAACCTTATCTACGTTCATTTGCAGGATGGGATGAAGGTGTCATGGGCATGCAAGTTGGAGAGGTGGCCCGTCTTCGGGTATGTATTCAGCTTTCTTCATCTTGTTCCATCTGGCTTACATTACATGAGAAAATGGTGGATACATATCTATCTGATGATTTGTTGCCTTCTTGACCGTATAATAAATTTGTGATCTCTGCTCTTTTTTTCTGAAGTATCTTTATCTAGACTTGCTCTCTCTCTCTACACTTATCAGTCACCTCAAGAAAGGATCCATTCCTTCACCACACATTCTCTCTTTATCATCTTCAAGAATCATAATAGAACGTGTGATTTAGTTCGAACTGGATATGGTTTTTTTTTTTGGTTGCAGTGCTCACCGGACTACGCGTACGGACCTGGTGGGTTTCCGGCATGGGGAATCCAGCCTAACTCGGTTCTCGACTTTGAAATCGAAGTGCTGAATGCGCAGTGACCCTACCATTTGAGCAGAACTCCATATCATCTACTAAGCCAGAAGAAGATATTTGATTGATTGTGTATGGCGTGGCGATGTTACGTTCTTGTACTCAGTGGAACCTACTTCTATGGCGCTTTGCTCTCTCGGACATAAACCACTTTTGTTCGAATAAATCTGACTGTTGGGTTGTATAGCCCTTGTACCGTTTATATTGTCTTTCCTGTCCGGATATTTGATTTAACAATCCCAATGTGAATCTTACCAAAAAATATTTAGACATGTGAAAAGGGTCTTACTGAAATTGTCGGTATTTCTTCAGAACCACCAAATATCGTGAAAATATCATTTTTTTTTATTTCACTTTATTCTCACCGTTTATATCTAGATATTATAATTTTTTTTTTGTTCCATTTACTCAAAAGTTGTATACATTGTGAAACTTCAAGCACGTGCCATTTCATATCTTTCAGTATGTGTTGTAATCGTTTCATTTAATCAGATTAAAATGCGTTTATCAGTAATAATCAAACTTGGAGTTTTTTTTTTCTTGGTTTAGCATAAGAACGATGAAGAATTTCTCCAAAAGTAGCAAACCAACTTTTTTTTTTTTATAATCCGGAAGTTCACCGTACCTTTGACCGAATTACATCGACCGAAAAAACCAGGTGAATATCCATCCCCACGTTTAGATTTGGATATTATCTCGTTACTATGCCACCCAACTTTGGGTAGCAGCAAACTTGTCGACCGTCTATTACACAAACACGAAGACTTGGTGTTACATTTATTTTTTCTTCCTTGTCCTTTTGTCCTCTTCTTCTTCCACTTCTCTAAGTCTCCATTAATCCTATCTCCAATCAACCCTTAATTCTCCATAACATCCATACGACGCCAAAAAAAAAAACTGCAAAAAACAAGAAGATGGGCTTCAAAGCATTTCTTGAAGGCGGCATCGCCGCCATCATCGCCGGCGTAATAACTCACCCACTAGATCTCATCAAGGTCCGTATGCAACTCCATGGCGAATTCTCCTTCTCCATGGACCCTAACCCTAATCCGAATCTTCCTCTCAAGCCTTACAGACCCGTTTTCGCACTCAACTCCCTCATCGGCAGCATTTCCTTGTTACCTTCGTTCACGCTCCCACACGCGCCGCCGCGTGCCACTCCTGTCTCCGTCGGCGCCCACATTGTGACCACCGAAGGCCCCGCCGCTCTCTTCTCCGGCGTCTCCGCCACCGTCCTCCGTCAGATGCTCTACTCCGCCACCCGAATGGGCATCTACGACTTCCTCAAGCGCAAATGGACCGACCGAGTCACCGGAAACCTTCCCCTCACCGCCAAAATTGCCGCCGGGCTCATCGCCGGAGCTATCGGATCCGTCGCCGGAAACCCAGCTGACGTGGCGATGGTACGGATGCAGGCCGACGGACGATTGCCCGTTAAACAGCGTAGGAACTACAAGAGTGTGGTCGACGCAATCGGGCAGATGGTGAGGCGAGAGGGATTTTGTAGCCTGTGGCGCGGGTCGTGGCTAACGGTGAACCGGGCGATGATCGTGACGGCGTCGCAGCTGGCGACGTACGACCAGGTGAAGGAAGCGATGGTCGCCGGAGGGAGAGGGTCGCCGGCGGGGATGGGGGTACACGTGGCGGCGAGCTTGGTGGCGGGGCTGGTAGCGGCGGTGGCGTCGAACCCAGTGGACGTGGTGAAGACGAGGATGATGAACATGGACGCGGCGGCTCCGGCGTACGGAGGGCCGTTGGACTGCGCCGTCAAAACGGTGACGGCAGAGGGTCCGATGGCTCTTTACAAAGGATTCGTTCCGACCGTCACTAGACAAGGACCCTTCACTGTCGTTTTGTTTGTTACGTTGGAACACATTCGTAGTTTGTTAAAAGATGTTAAATTTTGATTACAAAGTTTGGGAAATAATGTGATTATGTAATGAAAGAATGTGATGATTGAATTTGGACCGTAATCGATAATGATTTAAATTATTCGGGAGATGATTTAGCTAGAAGGTGACACTGATGTGAACCGGAAACATGTTGATGATATGCGCTTGGCATATTCTTCTGTTCTTTAGGCGAAAATCAATGCAGTGTATAAGTAGAGCCCATTAAAACTCTGGCCCACGTCAAGGCCCACATCAAGGCCCATTAGCTCCTTCAATTACACCAAAGCCCAAGTTCATCTCACGTTTGGCTGTTAATGGGTGAAATATTTTTCTCAATCTTTTTTCTAATAATAATAATAATAATATACTTTTTTTAAAGAAAATATCTAGAAAGTAAAAAGAGGAAAGAACAAGTCATGAGGGCGATTAAGCACTTAAAATGCCCCCGTGCATTCCTTTAATCATCACTTCTTCTCTTTTTTTCCCCCTATTTTTATTTTCAATTCTCTCTTTATTATTCGAAAGCTAAACTCGTTTACATTTATATTTCATAGTTTGGATTTAAATGAATCAAGTACTATGGAATAATAAGTTAACAATTGATATGACTATGATTTCAATAATGGACTGTTTTTGGCATTTTATAATAAAAATGGGGGCACCGCACACCACCCACCCTTAGGCCTTAACCATGGCGAAAGTATAATTTTAAAAATATAAAAGGAAACAAAAAAAGAGAGGGTCAAGCACACTTTGACTTTTTGCTTTTGTTTTTCAAAGCGAAACATATGGGCAAATATACTTTAACGAACCACCGAGAAGTTATTAATTTTATAATTTAAACGGTTATTTTAATCGATTATCAAACTATATAATATTATTTCAATGATATCTTGTGTACTAAAAAGACCACGAAATCGTGAAATTTTTTCATCATAATATAATGGATAATTGTCTGTGTACAATGTACGCACGGTTCATGTCCCTTAAACCACATTTCCATTAAATTAGAAGAAGATCGCATCTAACTTAATTACATTTTTATAACCTTAATTACAAATATATATTTTTTGTATTGTATATCATACAAAAGTTATAAACAGGGTTCCTTAGAAAAAAATTCTTTAACTAGAAACCATAATAAACAAAAAAAAAACTATTACGTAAAATTAATTAAAATAAATATATTCAATAAATATTAGAATACATAAAAAAATTATTTATTTGAAAAAATATAAAACAATTATAACTGACCGATTATAAATTCCGCTGCTCTAATCGACAATAAAATGATAAATATTTAATTATTTCCGCTGCATTCACTTGAATTTAGATATAAAAAAAAACGTATGTCAAAAAACAAAGACCATTAAATGTTTAAATTTTCTCCCTTTGATAAAATAGCCAATAATCTTGGGGGAAGAGTGGTGATTTAGTAGATATGAGTGAGAGAGAAGGGTAAAAGCGTCATATTAATCTCTATAAAGGCAGCCTTTCACTCTTGCCACCTACTTCTTTCGATACATTTTTCCGCTTAACTCTACGTCGCTGTAAACAGTGTAGCTCATTATTGCACGGTGGGTTGCTTTCTCTCAAGACTTGTCCGTTGGGTTCTTTCTGCGTGGTTTGATCTCCCGAAATCTCCCGTCTTTCTCTGGATCTGAGCGAAAGATCTTCCTCTGTTACCTCCCTGTAAGCTAACAGATCGCATTGTTTTCAGTTTTTGACGATTTGGCTTCGTTTCTCCTTTTGTTTCCCGATAAAATTCGGTACCAAAACGAGGGAGATACGTCTTAGACTGGCGAAATGAGTTGAAATCGTTCTTCTGAGGCCTATATGTTGGTTTCCTTCTGTGTGTTTAATCGTTATTTCTTCTTTTCGGGTCCAAAGACTCATAAAGTCTGGATCTTTTCTGGGTGTTGATGAGATGTTTCCATTCTTTCTCCTTTTTGATCGCAGGAACGTTTCGGTGGTTGAATACGCTAAGTTAGATCGAGACAGGAACAGGGTGGACGGTATAATTGTGCAGAGAAGAGGAACAGCATGTGTTGGTTCACCCTTTCTGTTGACGTGTACCGAAAAGTCGTGCCCTTGAATCTGTATTGCCGGGTTATTCTGTAAATTGTTCTTCCTTGAACCCAAAAGCCTTTTCATTCTTTCAGCCTTTCTCGTGTTTCTAATCGCATTTTCCATGGGATCCCAACTTTTCTTCGTGTTCCATTGTGATCTGTATAGGATCAGCTAAAGATTCTTCACCAAAAGCTTGTTTTTTTTTCGAACCCGATTCTGTCTTCTGTAGCTCCTCTATCCGTATAGGAGCCTGTAAACTTTTTATTCAAGAATTTGGGCAAAGTTATGGTGTGCCAAGCAGCTGGTCAGACAAGATTTCGAGCATTGAAGTACGAGAACGGTGACCCGAGAAAACCAACAATTGTAGTCAGAGTTATTGCATGCTTTCAACCGATGGATAATTGTCAGGTCTGTTAACAGATATTATCTTTGTTGATTTCTGCCATTACCGATCTTTGTTATGCCCTTATGTCATAGTTCAGTAACTTCAGTTGATGTTGTAAGATCTTTAGCCCTGTGTTCGTTGAATCTTGTCTCTTTTGCAGGCCGAGTACTTCCGTCATCTACTTAAACCGGTCACGTAGATCGTTTGGAAGGTCTTCGTTTGTTATTTTCAAGCTTGGATTTTCATTTGGCTTCGCTTTCTTTTTACTGTTGTCTCAAAGTACACGAGAAGTATTGCACGGAGGGAATTGAGCAAAATCCATAATCGGTAAGCTAACACAACCTCGGCTGCTTACTGTCCTGAAATGTGTTTGATAGCTTCCTTATGCTCAATGATCAATAGTAATATCCTCTTGGATGATTCTGGATAATATTTCTTGCCCTGTCTTTTCCGCTCTGCAGCTTTGTACTCTTGTCAGTTTCCCTTTCGCTTAAACTGCAAGAGCATGCCCCTTGATATCAAGAAACAAGGATGTTCGCCTTCGGGCATAATTCCTCAACCTTCCTTTCAGGATATTACTGCAGCAGGGTTGACCCGTCCTGCTATTCCTGTTCCTCAGCTCGGGAAAGCTGAGCATCAAGCTCGCTATTTGCAGCCACCATTCCAGGCATTTGTTTCCAGCCGTGACCAGCAGGCTTGTCGTGAAAAACAGTTCACATGTCTCCACGGGCTGTCTGGTTTTGCTGCACCGCACGAGGCATTCAAGTCTTCCCAGAAAAGACTTCTGATATTTGTCCAGTCGGGAAACCAGACTCGTCTGTTACAATGTGCACATCCTCTGCAGTATCCATCTGCTGTGGCTGGAGAACCCGGTAGACTTTCTGATTTGAACGGTCTGGAGAACAGGTTCAGAAAAGATGAATTTATCCCGGAAAAGATTGGTTTGGATGAAGATATTAGTGAGAGCCACATACATGGTGAAGAGTCTGAAATGCATGAAGACACTGAAGAAATCAATGCACTGCTGTATTCAGATGATGATGATGATGATGATGGTGATGATTGCGAGAGTGATGATGAAGTAATGAGCACTGGTCATTCTCCTTTCCCAATCGAAGAAGTGTGCAGTAAAATAGGATTCGAGGAAATCAATAGCAATGGTGGTCCTCACAAGAGGCAGAAACTACTGGACGGTGGGTACTGCAACTCATCATCTCTCATGGACGCTGTAAGTTCCACAGATGACAAAAGATGGGTCAATGATGAAAATCTTCTCGGTTCAGACAGCTCGAGCAAACAGGAAACGGGTTCTGGTCTGAGCAACGAGCAGTCGAAGAAAGACAAAATCCAGAATGCCATTAAAATCCTAGAGAGCATGGTCCCTGGTGCAAAAGGAAAGGATGCCCTCGTGCTTCTGGACGAAGCCATTGATTACCTCAAGACATTGAAGCAAAATCTGAAACCTTTCGGGGTTAACCTCTGTTAAAACACTCCCCCACAAACATTGTTGGTTAAAGAGGCGACATGGCGCAAAAGCTAATGGATAAGGAGTAAAGATTCTGCAGATTAAGATTAGATTAACAAGGGTTTGAAATAATTAAGCGTCTGGTCGGGATGTGGGGTCTGATCCACATGCCCGTTCTTGCCTGTCAAGAGCTATATAAGCTGTACATAGTGGACTGCTTTAGGCATGTTCATCTGTAAAAAAAAGGTCACTTTCAGTGCTTGAAGTGGAAGAAAAGTGAGTGAAGAAGAACAGGTCGAGGTCGTCTTTCTCATTGATCGTCAATGATTATATTCTTGGCTTTTTCTCCTGAGAATGGCTCTGTGGTGGGGGAAAAGGACATGAATGCGCATGGTCTTAATCTCTTATCAATATGCCAACAACACTCTCTCAGTTTGGTAAAAGTCACTGACCCCACTTCTGTCTCCTCTCCTCATCTGTTTTCCCTGTTCTCGTTTTCTTCTTCTCTCACTATCTGCATCAGTCTCTTGGATCTGAAAGCTCATCAATGAGACTGCAATGATGGAGAAGGCCCTCCTGAGTGGGGTCCGCGTTTGATGCTCTGCTGTTTTTTGTCGATCTGAGTCATGCTCTTGTGATTAATTAGTGTAATAATGGAACTGGAACTTCTTGTGTGTCTTGTTTTCTTGTGTTATGTGTCTGTTTCGTTTTTTGTTGGATTGTAACAGATTGATGCTATAACGGTTCTGTGATTTCACCTTCGTTCTAGTTCATATTAACGCACTTTGTATGAGTAATCTGAAAGAAAACAGTACAGAGTCTGATGTGAAGACCCCAACCAGAAGCTCCCCACAATCCTTTATTCCTTTCGACTGCATTCCCTTAGAATCGGACAATCAAGACCAAGATTCAAGCCTCAAGAAACCCCCTTGGCTTGGCTTCTCCTAACTGGCTGTCGTCTGGTCCAGGCTACAGACTTGAACTTGGGACTTGTCACTCCACGACCATCTCCTGGCCTTTTCTGTACTGCCCATCTTTGTCAGCTTCTTCCAACCACTGCCACTGGTCCAAGACAATCAAAGCTCTAAAGACATTTTGAGTTTGAGCAAAGACAAAAGCCAAAGACTTTGCCCATCAATAGTCTATTGTCCTGAGAGCAAAACCAATCACTGATGTTGCAACAACACTCACTTGTTGCAAGAACTTTCAAATTTCACAAATTTCCATTAGTCAAAAGAAATTGAAGAATTCCTTGTGCTTAATTTGGATTACAAGAGAAATAAAGCGAAAGAGGATACATTTCCCGAGTTTTCCTCGCATCAATCTAAACCATAGAGCTCTGATGCAACACTCTGTTGCAAAACAGGGTAACAATCAAATGTAACTAATCAGACTGAGAACATCAAATTAAATCAATCCAACAAATCGTCAGACAGATCATCAAAGGCTGGCTTCTTCTGTCAGTTCTTTCTGCAACAGCATCCATATATATATTATCCATGTTTGGTCTTCTCTTTGGCTTTGTCTTTTTGAGCGAAAAGAACAACAGCCTAAGACTAGGACGACTCATCCGTCTTCTCAACTGCACTGCCATTGAACTTCAAGCCGTACATATGACCCATCTTGGCCCGCTTCGTTTCCAGGTATCTCTTGTTCTCCTTTGTGATCAGACTCAGGAGAGGCACTCTACCCACGACGGTCAGACCATAGCCCTTCAGCCCCACGTACTTTGCAGGGTTGTTCGTCATCAGCTTCATCGTTCTAACGCCCAGGTCCCCCAGCATCTGCACACAGTTGAAGAACCAGTGAGTATATATGCAAAAAGGTGTTTTGATTTGTTAAACTAGAACTGAATTCATAAACCCCGAGAAAATCTTTCACCTGTGCACCGATTCCGTACTCTCTTGAATCCACAGGAAGGCCGAGTTCCTCATTGGCTTCCACAGTGTCACGTCCAGCATCTTGCAAGTTGTAAGCCCGGAGCTTGTGGCCCAAACCGATTCCCCTGCCTTCGTGTCCACGAAGGTAGATCAAGACACCACGCCCAACTGACTCCATCTGCTGCATTGCAAGAGAGAGCTGATTCCCACAGTCACACCTTTGAGATCCAAATATGTCCCCTGTGAGGCATTCTGAATGCACCCTCACAAGAATGTCTTGGCCATCACCAATCTCACCCTATATGAACAACAGATCACATACATTATGAAGCATTCACTCATTCATCTCTAGATAAACGAAGAATTCACGAACATCAAATCATGCTACTGTCTTTCATATGATCAAAGAACAGAAGTATCAGTGTACTGCTCACCTTGACCATTGCAATGTGCTCTATTCCATCTAATATGGATCGGTAGCAATAAGCCGTGAAAGGCCCCCACATTGTTGGGATCCGAGCTGCAGAAGAACGTTCCACTAGTTTATCTCTTTTCCTCCTATACCTGTCAATATTAGAAAAAGAAAGCTCATCTTTTAAGATTCAAGAGAAGCCAAGCATACGAAACAAAAAAGATTTAAAAATGCAAGGGGATGTAATGAGATTAACATATAAAACAGGTTAGCTAAAATCTTGGGTTATTTTAAACATTAACTCACGCAATGTGCAAGGACAATGGAATGATGATTTGTCCCGTTCATTTACCATCACACAGCATATTGAAGACATGGATGTATGCATGTACACAACAGATCAGCTTTCACAATACCACCCTCAAAAAATTTCCAGTACCTACCTTATCAAATCAGCAATCGATACGATTTTCAAGTTGTTCTCAGCAGCAAATTCACGAAGTTTCGGTAACCTAGCCATGGAACCATCATCATCAACAATTTCGCAAAGAACTCCAACAGGATCCAGTTCAGCTAAAACAGCAAGATCAACAGATGCTTCAGTGTGTCCAGCCCTTTTCAAAACCCCACCTTCCCGATACATCAGTGGGAAAATATGACCAGGGCGGTTGAAATCCTCGGGCTTCGAATCTCCTGATGCAAGGGCTTGTATCGTTGTCGCCCTGTCACGAGCTGATACCCCTGTTGTAGTACCATGCTTCGCATCCTATGAAACAAAAGTATAAGCAGCAAATTAGATAACAGATATCCGAGGCATCAGTATATATCAGCAGAAAATTGAGCACAATCGATGTTGTTGATCAGTTCTGATATGGGGTCTAGATATCAAGAAAGTTCAAATAGGATCATTTCAATGGTGAGAAAGCAGACATAGCAGCAGCAGACAGAGCAACAGTGCCAGATTTTGCAAATATGTCATCAGGAAGGAAGCTTTCAAGATAAATACTAACCACAGTGACTGTGAATGCTGTACAGAGCTTTTCCTCATTTTCTCTTTGGTTTACCATTAGCGGAAGTTGCAACCTCTGAAGGTCATCCTCTTTCATGCTCACACAAACTATTCCTGTTCCATGTTTCACGATAAAAGCCATAGCCTCAGGTGTTGCCAACTGAGCCGCCATTACCAAATCCCCCTCGTTTTCCCTATCTTCATCGTCCACAACTATCACAAGCTGCATAATGGCAACCAGTCAAGGGTGTTTTTTCTTGATTAGGACGCTCAGAAAGAGAAAAGAAAAAGAAGAAGAATAGATGGGACAAACCTTTCCCTGGCGGATATCTTCAATTGCCTCGGGGATTGAAGAGAAGCCTTCTGTTGGTGAGTCCAAATCAAACTCATCATCGTCAGATGCGAAACCATTGGCTGCAGGAGCTGTATCAGCCGCAAGTGTTCCAAGAGCATCTGCATCAGGCTGCAAGGCTTTAACCTGATCACCGCCAATTACAGCCCCGTTTGAGCGAGGAGGGCTGCCAATGGAATATGACAACAGATCACCTTCACCAGAGACCACTGCTGCCTTAACTTTTCCAGCAGTCTTAATGCCAAAGGATGAGTCCGGCTTGAGGCCAATGGCCGGGAAACCAATCCGGTGTACTCCATGGAACAACGTGTAGCTTTTGCTTAGTCTGCACATGATCAGAAATCATTATAGCCTCTTAAGCAAGAATTGTTTGATCGTGAAGTGAAACACCATGATGCCAATCAAATGCGATTCGATATGATTAATGGCGAAAAAGGAAAACGTAGAAGCCCCTCGAAGGAAGAGCACATGAAATATGACATAGTCAACAGGGTTCTCAAATCCTGCCTCTGAAATATAACCCACAAAAAAACTGATACTAACAGGAAAATGTATGATCTTCAAAACCTCCTTACGGAAACATGTAAGATTCAAGAATTTCTCAGATATGCAAACTAGAAGCCATGATCCTCCCTAGAAATTCATCTATTGGATAACGCAGAAGGGGATCTAGCTGAAACCACGAAGAACTCATTTCGAATTGATACGTGCGTTTATTCAAATCATACAAAAGGAACAACATAAAGACAACGGAAATGAGGAATAATCAGCATGACAAGCACAATCCCACCAAACCAGATGAAGGGGAAAAGCAAAAGACAAAGGCTTTTAAAAACAAACTCACCTAGGGCGCCGAAGAGCCCCCGTTGAAGGAGACGAAGAAGAAGGAGATGAGACGCTGATCGACGCCATTTCTCTTCCTCGCGGCAAATTACGAAATACCCACTTCGCAAAATCAGAAATTTCGAGAAACCCACTTTCTCTCCGACGAAAACAGAAGGGAAGGATCGAGAGGATGGGCTCTATGAAGGCGGAGGAGAAACTGCGGCGAAGCGGGAGAGAAGAATGGGTAATCGATGATGACGATGGCGATTAGCGAAGCACAGCCTGGGATGGGGGAAGAAGCTTTGGTGGTGAAAACGATGAATGTGAGAGTTGGGGGATAAGACTCTCGCCCCTTCCTTTTCCTCACCATTCCCCACGCCGCCTCTTATAGACTTCAATCTTCCCGACTCAATTTGTTTTTTTTTTTTTAACTCATGGCAAAAAAAAACTAAAAAGTCTAAAATAATATCCAGTGAATATGAAAATTATTCTGACAACGGAAGGAGACTGCGATTTGTAAAATCAAATATAGTTATCACATGACCTGGTGATGATGATGATGATGATGATGATGATGATAATTATAAGGGATTAATAATTTTGTGGTTGTAGTGTTAGTCAAAGACGAATATTACCTAATTCGACATTGGGATCGAGATGTGGGAGAGAAAGATGCAGAGGAAGACCCTAGAAAAACTTTAAACTAAGTTTATGCAACGTTGGGAATTTATGAATTCTGACGTCGATCCATTATTCAACGCATTGAATTGAATATATATATATATATATATATGAAAAAAGGAACATGTCCAATGGATAAAAAATAAACATATCTAGAGCGATGATTGTGCATGGGATGGGCTCAAAGATGATGTTTGCCACGAGAAGGATGGGCCGATCCAAAGTGATTGCTGTTCACAATTAATACATGCAAAACTTTGTATTATAAAAAATGTTATTTAAATTTCGAGAGGCAGCCCATTTCTATTCCACATGGACCACCCATTGTTTCTGTGGTCGGACGAGATATACATGCATAATTCCTTGTACGAATACGCAGATTTGGAATGGACCGTTATTAAATAACATACAAATTATGTCATTGTGCAAGAAATCATGATATTCGTTTAATTTTTCATAACCCGTAACTTTATGAAAAAATACATAATTACGTACATACAAGATTATACCCTAATTAACCTATGGGATACGAAATTATCATTTGAATTTTGATTGATTTAATAGAAAAATACAATTAAATTTTAATAGGTAAAATCTTGATTAATACAACAAGTACAAACCTCTAGTGGGTTTTATGTGGGTCCCACTGACAAATGTAAGCCCACAGCAGATCTCTCCACCATTCACTTCTCTCTCCGCCGTCTCTTTCTCTCTCTTCACGGCGGCGATGGAGGGCTTAGCCCTTCGCTCTCTCTCCACAACCACTGCATCCTTCCCCCGCCTTTCTCTCCTCCGCCGTCGATCTACGCCGCATTTCGTCTCTCTCTCCCCTCTCTCCACCGTCCGATCTCTCTCCCTCAAACCCGCTTCCATCTCCTCCTTCTCTCCCCTCCAACCCACTCCCCGTTTCTCCCCACGGGCCGCCGCGTCTCCCCAGAACGCTGCGGCTCCCCCGCCTTCCAAGCCCCCTTCTCCCCCGCCGCCT
>NW_010966092.1:1755977-1768911 GCF_000463585.1 Tarenaya hassleriana | reverse complement strand
CCCTTCACGGCGGCGATGGAGGGCTTAGCCCTTCGCTCTCTCTCCACAACCACTGCATCCTTCCCCCGCCTTTCTCTCCTCCGCCGTCGATCTACGCCGCATTTCGTCTCTCTCTCCCCTCTCTCCACCGTCCGATCTCTCTCCCTCAAACCCGCTTCCATCTCCTCCTTCTCTCCCCTCCAACCCACTCCCCGTTTCTCCCCACGGGCCGCCGCGTCTCCCCAGAACGCTGCGGCTCCTCCGCCTTCGAAGCCCCCTTCTCCGCCGCCGCCTCAGGGGGCCAAGATCCTTCCCCTGATCCTCTCCGTCGCCGTTGGTATCATACTTCGGTTCGCGGTTCCTATACCGCAGGGTGTCACTCCACAAGGTTGGCAATTGCTCTCGATCTTCCTCTCCACCATCGCCGGTCTCGTCCTCAGCCCTCTTCCCGTCGGCGCGTGGGCTTTCATTGGCCTGACCACCTCGATCGTCACTCGGACTCTGCCGTTCGCCGCCGCGTTCTCGGCGTTCACAAGCGAGGTCATATGGCTGATCGTGATCTCGTTCTTCTTCGCTCGTGGGTTCGTCAAGACAGGGCTCGGAGACAGAATCGCCACCTACTTCGTGAAGTGGCTCGGTAAGAGCACACTTGGTCTGTCTTATGGGCTGACTCTCAGCGAGGCCCTGATCGCTCCGGCTATGCCCAGCACGACGGCGAGGGCCGGTGGCATTTTCTTGCCGATCATCAAGTCATTGTCGCTCTCGGCCGGGAGTAAACCAGGTGATTCCTCGTCGAGGAAATTGGGTTCGTACCTGATCCAGTCTCAGTTTCAGGTCGGTGCGGTTTATGCCACTGATTTGATCAGTTCAGTTGGTTTACTAAGTTACTGTCTTTAGTTACTTAGAATGTCGGAAGAAATCAGCTAGTCTGAACTGGAACTGATGGATTTGACTTGATATGCTAGCTCAGTGGAACAGAGTCTTGTCTTTTCCTCGCAGATGCGTCTGATGATATCTGAGAGACAGAGAGAGTGCAGTTAGCAGTTTGGTTGTGAGCTCTGTGTTTAGTTTTGTTTGTGTCCGGCACCTTGAAAGCTGAACAATGGGAAAGCACTGCTGTTAAGCTTTTGGAACATTGTTCTTGAGTGTTTGGTTTGATTCCGATCTTCAACCTGTCTGGTTTTTCCCTAACATTTTCATGTTCTGTTCCGATTCGTGACAGTGTGCCGGAAACTCCAGTGCCCTTTTCCTGACAGCTGCAGCTCAGAATTTGCTGTGCCTGAAATTGGCCGAGGAGCTCGGGGTAGTGCTCTCGAGCCCGTGGGTTTCTTGGTTTAAGGCAGCAAGTCTACCCGCAATTATATCGCTTCTATGCACTCCGCTAATCCTTTACATTCTTTACCCTCCCGAAACCAAAGATACGCCCGAGGCTCCCGCCATGGCTGCAAAGAAGCTCGAGCAGATGGGCCCTGTCACAAGAAACGAGTGGATCATGGTCGGCACTATGCTTCTCGCCGTCTCTCTCTGGGTTTTCGGGTATGTCTCAATATCCTTCAAATCTTCTACTTATACTGTTAGGGTACCCCATCGATAGTGTATCGCCCCAAAGTTTGCACCTTTTGGCATTTTAATAGTTTTTTATAAACATCATATGGTTGTTTTTGTAGGGAAGCGCTCGGGATACCGAGTGTGGTGACCGCCATGATCGGGCTATCCATACTTCTCCTTCTGGGCGTCCTCGAATGGGAGGATTGCCTGAACGAGAAATCGGCATGGGACACGCTGGCATGGTTTGCGGTATTGGTGGGGATGGCAGGACAGTTGACAAACCTCGGGGTAGTGACGTGGATGTCGGATTGCGTGGCCAATCTCCTCCAATCGCTATCCCTGGGCTGGCCTGCCGCTTTTGGCCTCCTCCAAGCCGCTTATTTCTTCATCCATTACCTATTTGCCAGCCAAACAGGCCATGTAGGAGCTCTCTACTCGGCTTTCCTCGCTATGCATTTGGCGGCCGGAGTCCCGGGCGTTCTCGCTGCTCTCGCTTTGGCTTATAACACCAATCTTTTCGGTGCCTTGACACATTACAGTAGTGGCCAAGCCGCTGTCTACTATGGAGGTTACTTGCCATGTTTTTCCTCTTCCCTTTTAACCTGTGTATTATTAACCAACAGTTCTGTTTTCTAACCGTGTGTTTTTCTCCTTCGGGCAGCGGGTTATATCGATCTGCCGGATGTGTTCAAGATGGGATTCGTGATGGCGGTGATGAACGCCGTCATCTGGGGAGTGGTCGGATCGTTCTGGTGGAAGTTTTTGGGTCTTTACTGAGATCGAGAGTACGAGCCGTACAGGTTGTAACCTTAACTCTTGAGAAATGCCATTGTCTTCAATCTCTGTTGATAGCATTTGGTCCGTCTTTTTTTTTTTCACTTTGGTCTTCTGGTTCCGCTTTTTGAATCTAAAGTCGATTTTCAAAAAATTTCAGCGGCCATGTAGTGCCACACCAAACCCAATATATATATATATTTTTAAAAAAGGTAAATACAAAGTCGCCACGGTAAAAACAAGTGAATAAATAACACTTTTTTTTTTAATCGCAATCAGATGAACATACAAAGTCTTCATGTGGTAAAAAAAAAAAAAAAGTGAACAAATAACACATTATTATTTTTTATCTCGATCAGATGAATAAACTCAAAACTTGTTATATAGATGTTAAATATCACAATCATAATAAAAATTAAGATACTGCTTTCAACTTTGTTTAATTTGCAAGCCAAAGAAATTCGTATAAATTTTACCATCAAGTAGTTATCCACCCGCGTTGAACTCGTGAGTCGTGCCAAATTTGAACTACCAAGAGCTTTAGTCGTGCAAGCATTAATTATTGTTTTTAGGGTTCCTCTTTTCATCTCATAGTTTGGGCTCTTATGTGTTATATACGCATGTATAGTACAGAGACGACAGAATGGCGAGACCTAATCAATCATTGGAAGCTTTTCTATGATACGATGAATAAGGATGAGAGAGTGTTTTAACTTCATCAAAATCAGAGAGAATCAACGAGAAAAGATCTGAGGTGCTTGAGAAACTCCTTGGGCTTCTCCAAATTCACTGCATGGCCCGCGTTCTTTATCACCACCAGCTCTGCGCTTTCTCCCACATGACTGCCATTAATGTCATCACCACAAAACAAAAAATTATTCCAATGACATGCGCATGCGCCGATTAATATGGTTACATTAGATTACGTACCGTTTTAATCTGTGGCCTAATTCCATAGGGAATATCTGGTCTTCTTCTCCCCATATGATCATCGTGGGCTGTTTCCACAGAGTGAAAAAGGTGCAGATACAGTGGCTTTGTATTCTTACCAAATGGATATAACGAAAAGCTTTTGTTTGAAGTAGTGCATGAGACCCCACGTCCATTAACGTGTATCTACACGGAGTATATATGTACGTATGTATGTATATATATATATACGTGGTTCGCATGTCATGCAGTCAAAAGATCATGCTATGCATAACAAGTACCAACCCGTGCTAAGAAAACTTGTTGGCATAATACCGTATAATTTCCATTGATAGACGAGAAGATACATAATAGGCAATCTTCGTATCTTACAATAATACTTCCTAACCTAACTGGAACTATTTATCAATCTAGGTGATAGTATTTATCAATCCCGATCTCTTGAAAGAGATGTGATTTGGCCGAAAGTTCGATGAATTTATAGATTATAAAAAAAAATGATTTATGTAAAACAAAAAGAGAGAACAAGATTTGGTGTAGAGAAGGTTACCTGGCTAATCTTGGGAAGATGGGACAGTTTACGATCCTTGAGTATCGCTCTGATCAATTCTCGTTTCTCCTCCACGAAGTCCGTACACATCACCTGCAAAAGTATGAAAACTAAAAAGTTCATTAACCACGAAGGATGAAGCAAGTTTAGATATAAAGCTACTGGTGAAGGGTTATGCTATATATAACTTGTCACACAAGAAACCATCGTTATCGTCCATTGCAGATTTCGTATGCATTCTTGCACATTACTTGTTGTTTGTGCCAATACAGTATGTATGTATGTATGTATGTATGTATGTATGTATGTATGTATGTACGTATGTCATTTGAAAATCTAGGGCACTGTGTGAAGGCAAACCCTAAGTTACTGGGCAATGCTAAAAGTCACAAATCAAAACAACTATGAAAGAGAGATGATGGCAAAAATGGCGGAGAACTCACCTCGATGAAATCCCAGAGGAAGAAAGAAGGAATTCCTTTGGCGGGCTTCACGAAAGAGAACCGAATCAGCTCCCTGAGCTTCTCCGGCGTCTGAGGAAGAAGAATACTCGTCGCCTCCTCCAGATTCGGAACCCTAAAAAGCCCATCCGCCATATCCTTTTCCTCCAGGCAAACTCCGGCGCAGCACAGCGCCAACCTCTCCACCTTCTCCGGGAACTGCGCCGCCGCACTGTACCCGACGAAGCCGCCGTAGCTGATCCCGACGACGCTCATCCTCTGAACCCCGTGCGCCTCCATGAGCCGAATCAGGCAACGGGCCTGGAACGACTCCGAGCGATCGGGCTCGGACGTGGACGACGATCCGAAGAAGAGGAGATCGGGGACGTAGACGTTGAACCGGGCGGTGAACGAGCGGAGATGCTCGCCGTATTGCCACATGGCGTTGGCGCCGAAGCCATGGATGAGGAGGAGATTAGGTTTGGAAGGAATGGGGGATTTAGGGATCCAGCAGTGGATGACGGTGGAGGAGGAGCCGCCATGGGAGAGGTCGGTAGTGACGGAACGGAGGGCGGGGGGCGCGAATGATTGCCGGAAGAACCAATCGCGGTACGCCGTGAAGCTGAAGTACCGCCATAGCTTCCTAGGATCAAACATTTTTTTCCTCTCTTTTTTTTTTTGGGTTGAAACAACAAACGTGAAGTAATGTAATTGTTGAAACCCTGAATTAGGAGACCGTAAGAAACTGCTTCTCTCTCTCTCTCTATATATATACACACATACGTGTATCTCCATATATATATATATATACATTCCGATGTATTGGGAGAAGAGGATTGCCGGAAGAACCAATCGCGGTACGCCGTGAAGCTGAAGTACCGCCATAGCTTCCTAGGATCAAACATTTTTTTCCTCTCTTTTTTTTTTTGGGTTGAAACAACAAACGTGAAGTAATGTAATTGTTGAAACCCTGAATTAGGAGACCGTAAGAAACTGCTTCTCTCTCTCTCTCTATATATATACACACATACGTGTATCTCCATATATATATATATATACATTCCGATGTATTGGGAGAAGAGAGAAAAGAGTAGTAAATCTGATTCCAAGTCTATTATTGATTGAAAATCTGCACTCAAAACAATGGGAAATCAAAGCTACTGAAAGCTTTGAATAGTAATAACTCTTAAACACCTTTTCCCTAAAATGTTTCATAAAAAAAATGGTCAAACATTCCAAAGAGAGTCAAATCCTCCGTATCAGTTGAACCTCATTCAATGTGAATAGATCTCCAAAATCAATGAGAGAGAGAGAGAGAGAGAGAGAGAGTCAGTGAAATCCTGGACACTTCCGTACAAAACATGACACAGAACACACGTGAGATTGGACGTGCTCATCTTTCAGACAATAGTTTTGGGTTCTCTTCACATGTTGGGGGACTTGTATTTCATATGCAAAATCCAGCACATGAGCTATTTATTATACGAAGACAGACCCAAAACCCAAAAGATTCATTACAACAACTGCTGTGAAGGTACTCTTGCCTTCCAAAGACATTGCATTTTTTTTATTATTATTGTTATGTAAACATCAAAGAAAAGAATCTCTTTTGAACTTTTAAATAGTCCTAGAACCATGAGATGAAATCATCCATTCATATGCAGAAGCCCATTTCCATTACCTACTCATGAAATCAACAGAGTAACATTTGTCTGTTTGTATACTAAACGCTTTACCACCCTCCTCCTCCCTAGTAAAGGACAACCCTAATCCATACTACTAAATAGAATCGTCTTCGTTTTAGCTACGGCGGTCGTAGTATTTACAGATACATAAAAACAGTTAGGAACCATGAGATGATGATGATGATGATGATGATGAATGAATCCAGATGATACCTATGTACGTATGGGTCAGTTGCACCACAAAACCAAAGCCTCTGTCTCTAGGAGGAGGGATCTCTCACTCAAATGCAATCGACATGAAAGTGTCATCATCCAATAGTGAATCGATGTCAAGAAGATCATCATCAGTATTTGCTGCTGCTGCTGCTTCTTCTTCTGCAGTGTTTGCACCACCTGAGCTTGAGGCCTGCTCACCAAAATCACAATTTAAGTCGTGAAGCATATGCCATTTATGCAGACATGCATGTATGGATGTATGTATTTATGTCTGTATGTGTATGGATGTATGTAGCACTTGCATATAAATATATATATAACAGTGTTATATACCTCGGATTCACGGAAACCCTCAACCACAGTCAACAGCCTACGGTACTGAGCCCGTGCTTCTGGATATTGAACCATGGACTTCACCCTCGTGAGAGCTTTTTGCAACCTTTCCTCAGTTTGTTTTCTTCCCTCCTTGAGAAAATCGTAATCATCATCTTCTTTCTCCTGCGGAGGAACAGGTGTTTCAGGTTTTGCCTGTTTGGCAATTGCATCACGTCTAAATCCACGTAGACCACTGCCCTTTCGCCTCCACCGCAAAATAACTTTCTCAAGTATCCCCACTGACCAAATGACCGTTCGGTATTGTTTCCGAACCTGATGCCCTCTCACGTGAGCCTACACATCATTAATTAATAAAAATTCAGAAAAATTTGATATTCAACCAACATTCTAGTGCCAGTAGTAGTTAAAAAGTAAATGAGCACATCAAATATCAGCATACGCTCATGCTTTCAAGTGAAACAAAACAGAGGTATACTGAGTCACTTCCATGAAAAGCGCACCTGGATCTTGACAATTCTTTGTCGGATCAAGAGAAATTCTTTCCTCTTCTTCCAACCACGATACTTTTTCTGGATATTAACAGCAGCAGCATGGACAACACCGTCATTGAGTCCTGGCTTCCCAGTTTTGGCAGTTGCAAAAGAAACAGCCAGTTCATCGGATATGTCTGACTCTTCATTTCCAAATTGGGACAGCTGTTTCCGCTGGAACGACTGCATCCTGAAAACTTGATGTATGCGATCAGCTGCTTGTGTAGCATTGCAGACTGCAGTAAGTGAATCCTTCAAGGATAGCGCTTCCGGTACGTCACCATAACTCATAGGAGTGGCCGTTCGCTCAGAGATAGTTTGAACAACTTTTGCTCCTGAGGAGTTAGCAGAGCTGTTTTCCTTGGATTCATTCATTGCTAGCTTTTCAAGATAACTAGTGAGGGAAGACTCTGCAAGAAAACCTGAAATTCCCTTGTGCCCATTTCCAGAAGCCAAATCCGCAGCTGTTTTACCCAAAGGAAATTCTGGTGACGGGTCAGTTAAAGCCCCAGCATCGGCACCCAGAGAGACAAGTACAGCGACAGTTTGCTCCCTGAAGTTAACAGCACCAAGAAAGTCAGTTTCAAACAGAGAAGTGGACCAGCTAACAAAATTCAAGCCCAGTGAGATCAAGCTCAAAGCATAAAAAAGTTTTAAAAAATCCAAGAAAATGAATCTTTATATTCAAATTAATTGAAAGGATGAGACTGAAGTCCTTACCTGCCACTAAATGCAGCCCAGTGAAGGGCTGTCCATCCATTTGCATCACGGAAATTAATGCTAACTCCTGCTGCTAAAATTGGTTTTATCACCCAATCATAGCCGAGGGCAGCAGCAAAGTGTAGAACACCCTGCCCCCCTTCATCCAGTATATTTGGACCCTTAACATCTTCAGTCACTTTATGGATGAGCCACGTGTATAATTTCTCTTCAAACAAGTCCCTGATAACGTGCCCTTTTGCTTCTTGTTCAATTGAATCTTTCTGGTTTGTCCCCGGGAAGAAAGACTCTCTTTCATCCTTCAGCAACATGATTTTACTGATGTGTTTTCGTTTATCCCCAACGTCTTCGAATATGTGACGTTCAATTACAGGAGATCTGTAAGCCAGCAGCCTCTCAAACCGCATATAAAGTGATGCTTCAATTGTAGATGTGCCATAAACATCAGAAACATTAAGGTTTTTGGTAGAACCAGGGAGGAAATCAAATTCTCGAACTTCACTACAAGCAAACCTGTCCGAACACGTAATGTAAAATGAAACTTGACCAACAGTGTGCGGGGGAGCATGACAACAAAGTACACCATCTACTAGAATCTCAGCTGGAACCTCCACTTCCCCAAACATGCATGACCAGTTATATTTAGTTACCTCTTGCTTATTCATCAGAAACGTCCCAATAACCATAACCTGTAGGACAGATAGGATGATAGGTAAGAATAGAGTTAACCTGTCAGATAAATAGGATGATAGGTAAGAAGAGAGTTATCTCTTAATCAGTACAAATAGTGAAACCACTGAAAACCAAGAACTAAAAGAAAAAATCAGCCAGGGTGAGATTAGAAGAAAAAAAATGAAACTCAGCAACCAAAACTTAGCAGGCCTATTGAGCAATTTTGCATAAAGAAAGAAGTGTCTTAACGGGGAGGTCTGCCATATGACCATTTTTTTCAAAGCATTAATCTGCTACATTACCTCAACTTCTGAGTCTGTGTGCCCCCATTTAGGCCAGAAATCAATTATGGTGAAGCGCTGATCCTGGGAGAGAGAAGGGCTCAAACAGGACCCAGCTGCTGCAGTTTCACATTCAACAGTAGTCCATGCAATGCCTCCAGATGACGATGGCTGCATCTGCAGATCCTCCATCTCACCAAGTTCTTTACTAGCCCATCGAGAGAAACTGTCAACCTTTTTCAAACTATCCTCTTTACTCAAAAATGGTTTTCTAGGTAACATCAGGCTTGTGCTTGTTTCATATTGTAGAGCATCAGGGTTTAATTTGGGTGTATATTCAGATTCTACACTTGGAAGAGGAAAGTGAACACCATTCCCAAGAGACTGTTGACTTCGAATATTAAGAAGGCTGGAAAATGTCTCAAAATTATCATGTGCTCCTTGCTCGAATACCGTCAGATCAGTATCATCACCCATTCCAGTTTGTGAAACCAGGTCTATAGGCCAATTTGGCAATGGTAAATTGTCCTGAACAGGAATCTGCAGAGAAAGAACCTCAAGCCCAGAGAATTAATAATAAATATTCTTAGTGCGAGCTTACATAGGTCAGTAGCCAAACTACAGAGAGAAAGGAGCCGTTAACCAATACACGCATAAGAACCTGATTTCAAATGTCATTTGCCTATAACATAAAGTTCAGATAAACAGCATCAGGTATATAGCATGTACCTTTTCTCCAAGCACACAACTGCAACTACATTTATCTTTAACCATTTACCTTATATGAATCCTGCTATATTTTTGTCTATGTGCATGATCAAAATATCCTGCACCATATTTATGATGTGTAGTGACTTCCTAAACAATAAAATTCTGGATCCTCTCTCTCTCCTCTCCAAATTTTCTACAACTTTGTAAATCTCTAATCATCTACAGGCACTGCTTTTTTTATATTATCATTTACAATATCTACTAGGAGGTAACTTGATATGAATACATCTTTGTACAATACCTGCCAGTTCACTTGGTTTTGAAGAGGATTTCTGAGGAGTTCCTTGCTGCCATTGTCTGCCGCAAACAGTTCACCCTTACCAGCATTTTCTACACCATGCACATGCAGCAATTCAGTTGTAGAAGGTGGCAACTGAGTTACCAGGTCATTAAAAGGTAGATTATGATGTCTGGCCGTAGAATCCTCAAAGGCAGCACCCCAGGCTGAAACGTCGCCAGATCTCTGGGAATCACTTTCTCTGACACTGTTCCCATAAAAGGGAGAGACAGTTCCCATGCCAGCAGCCGATGTCCAACCCTCGCGAGTTCCTAGAAAAGAAAACAAAAGACATTCGCACCATACAGAAGTTTGGCAAAGGAAGAGAGTAAACAATAGAGTACAAAACATAAAGTAAACAGAGTACCTGAAAAAGAACCCATATAATAAGAATTTGATGTACCGGCATCCGGTGTATCCCTTATCTGAGTAGTAGTAATTTTCGGATCCTGAAAAGCTTGCAAACTAGAACTTGCTTGATGACTGTCCCCTGTATAAAAAGAGATACAACTTTCGTATTGAAAATTACACGCATAACCAAGACTAGGTAATGTTTATAGGCATTTTAAACATCAAGTCAGAATAAAGTAGGTTAAACAACAGTTTCCTAATAAGGTTTAGGCCCTAACTCCACCACAAAAGCTAGCTTAAGAGTGGAGGTTTGACCCTTACTTATATATTGGCCCAAATCCCTCTCATTTTCCAATGTGGGACACTTATCAATACCGCCCCCTTTAGACAGCGACGTCCACGGCGCTGGGGCAAATCTGGTCGCTGGCGGCTTCCCATTAATAAGGTTTAGGCCCTAACTCCACCACAAAAGCTACCTTAAGAGTGGAGGTTTGACCCTTACTTATATATTGGCCCAAATCCCTCTCATTTTCCAATGCGGGACACTTATCATTCCCCCCCCCCCCCACACACACACACAACCAGCACTAAACAATCACCAAAACCATTGCACACAAGATAAAGGAATGATACCAGAATCAGCATCTTCACATAATGATGACAAAGTACTGGTCGGACTTGCTGTTGAATCAATATTCACCGATGTGGTGCCATTTATGGAATTTGAATTATTTTCTTTCATTCCTCCAGAACTAGTCCGGTTACCCTGATGGTTACAATATGAGATACAACGACATAAGGCGCAGCATACAATGAACTTGAGAAAATAGGCACCATAGGATGGTGACGACATGTGTTAAAACTAAAAAGGGAGAAGGTAATGTTGAATAATGGAATTTATTATCTAACAAATGCATCTAGAAACAATACAGACAAGAAAACATTATACCTTAACCTCCAAGTAGTGAACAAAAACAATATGCATAAAGTCCCTGTAATGACACAGATCAGACAAAATAAAAGCGAGGTTGTGAATATCAGCACCAAACTGGAAAAATTGACTTTAGAGAAAATTATTTTTCTACTTGAATTCATCTAAAGCAAATAACTTGAGATTTGCCTACTACGTCTTGATAATTCACATTGTAATTTTAGAAGGAAACTATTGTGTGACATTTTTTTTTCAGGATTCCTATACTCATGTTCAGCTCAATTTAATAGCATCGCCATTTACAGGATAGATTTCCACACACATACACACCAGAGGGAGTTGGGTTGGGTGATAAAAGAAGATAAAGGCAGTGGGAGCACAGTCAAGGAAACAAAAGCATTTGAAAGCCGGAATTGCTGATAGATTCAACAGAAACTGAAATGCCGAAAAATTCAGAATTTCAGTCTCAGACTCACTGCTCAAGCATCCAGTAGCAACGCCTCTGGAAATTCTCATTGTCTTCCCCATGTGCGTAGTAACAGTGTAGCACATCAACACTTCCCACCTATATACACTTGAAAAATGTTACTTTTAACAATTTAGATACATCTTCACTCATAAGTTCATTGATAAAAACAAATAGGTTTGACAACCGTGAATTATCATCATGTGTGTCTGATCTGAATTGTCGAGGAGACTTAACCGGAAATACTAACCTTCAACTTCTCATGAGCTTCTTTGATCGTCTTTCCATCCTTTTTCTTCCTCCAGTTGTGACCATCTTTTCTGAAGTATCTGAGAACCTTCCTATCAAAAAGAAAAAGCGAACCACCTAGAGGGTGGGAAGCTCGTGTCAATTTACAGAATAAAATAGCAATGTTACTTCATTTGAATCTTTTAAACAGGATAAATACGATAGATACGGTGGTACAAGTATAATTTATATCCAGAACAAACAGACAAGCCCATGGAGAATAGAATCTAAGTACAAAATCAAACTCTAATGCATGAGGAAATCTAAACCTTGTAATCTTTTTCTTTAATGCAAGCCAAAAATAAAACCTAAGATAACATGTAGACTGTCCACAACCCCAGACATAAGTTAATCAGGCAACCAAAACAGAGAAAAAGCAGTAACAGACGTACTAGGTGGTCGGTTGGGAGGCTCAGACGCAATATGAAACTTCTGATAGTTCCGAAGAATTTCACAAATCTCGGCAGGCCTCAGCCACCGGTGTTGAGCTTCAGATAGCAATTGTCCTATATCTGCAAATGCGTTAAAAAGGGAGAAAACACGATTTCTTAACGTTCCTAGATCCGAAGAAAGCACGAAAGTGAAAACGCCAGTACCACTAGCACGAAAAAATATCTATATCCCCAATTCACGCTATCACGGAAACAACGAATCCAGAAATGCCTTTTGACTCGGAAACAAAGTGCCAAGAAAAGAAATTTCTGGGTAAATCCTTTATTTCCTAGCAATTAGATCAAAGCGAACAAAATGAAACCCAGAATTACGAAAAACAATACGACTAACACCCATTCTCTAATGAAGTGGCAGGAACCAAGTCTCCCTCCAGTAAGAGGACAAGCGCTCACTCCTTCCCTCCCAAATGTAAGAGCCCAAAAAATCCAGAGCAGATCGGGGAAATCAAAAGATTCGGAAGAAAAAAGAAATCCTAAACAGAGAAAGAGAGGGTAAAAGAAGAAACCTAATCGGGGACCGAAACCAAAAGATCCGCGATCTGCCATGGATCCACCAGAGATCTCGAGCTGAAAGAGAAGCAACGAACCCTACAGATTGAAGCCCTAATTGATCTATACGCATGAAAGTGAGAGAAGCTTTTATGGTGTCTTCCTCTCGAGCTTTCAAGTGTGAAAGCGAAGCGTTTTTTCTTCTCTCTGATTTTTTTTTTTTTTAAATCTTTTCTTATGGAGCCTCT
>NW_010966092.1:1752020-1755890 GCF_000463585.1 Tarenaya hassleriana | reverse complement strand
AGGGAAAGAAGCGGAGGAAGCTTCCACTTGGTGGAGATTTTGTTTTAAACAGTGAATGGCATAATATCATGCAATAAAATCATGACACGTGTCAAGCCGATGAAATGTCTAATCTTTTGTGAGAGAGTGTTAATATTCTCGTCGTACCATACAGATCACATTTTAGAAAGGTAATTAAAGATTAGCCTAACAATCAGTAGTTAAAAAATTAAATTATAAATTACGAACATAGGAAATGAAAACACAGAAATTATAAATTCATCGCACTTATACATGTATTTACTATAAACCATATAATATACGATTCATGTAGTTATTTTAATATACACACGACACGAGCAAGCAGTCTTTGTCTTCGGCATTTAACTCTTTGAACACGACTCGTGACACGTGTTTCCATCGTCAACCTATGGTTAAATCTATTTATGATTAGTCAATTGAAAATTGGTTTAAATATTTTCTATATAACTCACATGACCATGACTAATAATTTCTCAATGAATAAACAATGAAGGGATTAGTAATACTCATTAAAAAAAAGTGTATTATGACCATTTCATTTTATACTGTATATATAATATTTCCAAGCCATTTACTTACTATTTTACTGGATAATCAATTTAATTTAATAGTTATAATTTATAAAAAAAAAACAAAAAATTAAATCTAAACCCAATAAAAAATAAAAATTACTAAAAAAAATAAATATTTTTCTTCATCAAAATCAAAACTAAAAAAAACTTAACCAAAATAGAATTAAATCAGATCGAACAAAATGAAATAAATGGACGGATATAATTTTTTAAAACCGAAATAACTTATTTCGAATATAATATAATTGAATCGGAACAAGCCATGCACAAATTCCGAGCGGACAACTCAAAAGGGTGACGTGCACGTGTCCCTGCCACGTCAGAAAACCTTTATATATTGGACAAACCGACATACTAAGCTCCTGCATGGTTGACCACTCTCTAAAGTTTGACTTCACATGGCCACCGTCGGATCGTTTCCTTTCTTCTCAAGCAACGTCCGATCTGCAGAATATCAGATGTTGCTACAATCTCTTCATATGTATGAATTCTTACAGATCAATTGGTCCCGGAAAAAGGGCAGATGGATCATCTGAGAGACATTTTCTTGAAATGGTCCAAGAGAATCTCCTGGTTCCTGTGTCTGATTTCTTCTCCGATGGCTTGGAACCATGGGAGATCGGACAAAGAAGAAACGGGTTTCTTGAGAGTCACGTAAGCTTTCTTGTAGTTAGGTCTGGACACCAGCCGGTTGCCTCTTCTCTTCTTCTTCCCCTCCATGTTCAGTGTCCGTACCTTCTCCACTCCGATTCCGTACATGCCTTCCATAAAGTTCTTGATCTCCAGCTGTTCTTTTCAGCATTAGAGAGCATAAACAGACAAAACACATTGGATATGTACTTTAAAAAAAAAACCTTTGTGACAGATGGGATGGTTCTGAAAGAGATCTCCTTGATGTTGTCTGAAGAAGATGGAATCAGAAGCTTCAAGGACCCATCAAAGAGCTTGCTTCCCATCTCCTCGCAAATCTCACTATAATCATATATAATCGTCAACATCACGCCACATCCAAATAATTTCCCAAATGGGTATACTACAAAACTCTCAAATAAGATGAGCCATGGTTATGGTTCAGTGTTTCAGAATAGCATGAACCAGAAATCTGTCGCACGGGCTCTGTCCAACGAAATTATCCGTCGGATTTTTCAGAAATATGAATCAAAACTCAGATTTTTCAAAAGATCCGATCAAAGAAATCAGATTATTGAATCAATAATAAGGGAAGAAAGGAGACAGGAGAGTTTGTTCACCTGACGACAGCGACGGAGGTTGCAGAGACAGAGAGAGGCGGCGGGATTGTAAGGGTGGGGGATGTTGCTCGTCGTCTATAATGAAGTAACTGGAAAAAAGCCCAATGGGCTCGGCCCATTTAGTTATTTTACTTTTTTAAATTTTAAAATAATAATAAATTAAAAAAAGGCTGTAAATTTAATCTCCCTCTCTTCCTTCTCCGTAGCTTCTTCTCCCATGTCTCCAATGGAGTCCAAATCTCAAGGAAATTCGAATCGCTGACTCTCCTCACATCTTCTTCACCACTCTCTACGCGACGCCTTCTGCCTCAATCGGAACGGCTAATCTCGTTTGTAGATTCGTCAGATTTTACATCTGCGGACGGACGGAGGATGTTCGGAAAGTACATTACCGGCGGTGGTAATGGCGGAGGATCGGACAGTGAAGAGAACCGTGATCTGTCACCTGGTTGCATCGTTCTCAATTTTCGAGGTAAAATCTCGTGAGTTTGATAGAGGGCGTTCAATGGCTTTTTTCAACATACACGAAAACCGCAGGGGATGTGACTTTCTCTTTCAGGTGACCTTCTCGTTTTCCCTTATCCTCCCATGGAAAAAACCTTGATTTGATCATAGAATCCTTGAGATGATGATGATAATGATGATGCAGCCTCCTCATGTTTCATCAGTTTCAGTCCCATCCGAAAACAGAGACGGCAGCTATTCAGAAGAGAACGAGTCTTTGTCTGAACAGCAACAGTCAGTGTCTGACTGTCTGGTTCTTGTTTCTCTTAGAGGAGATGCACTCAAGATTTTGTTCTTTGGATGAACCATGGAAAAGAGGGTTACTATCATTCATTTCGACACAGGAAACAAGGTTTCAGAAGTGAAAGGAAACGAAAAAAGTTTCCTCCTTGATCGATCGATATGCCAAAACTCAGTATTCATAATGGCGATACCAAAAAAAAAGAAAAAAGGGGGGGGGATCTGTCAGACCATGTATGTCATACCGACCTGCATGAGATGCGAGTGAGGCACGTTCAGGTTAGCTATTCCTCTCCTGCAGTTCTTCCTCAGGAACGCGTAGAAGTAATTTATCACCAGCTTCTTTATGAACCATGATTCCTTCCTCGCTCTTATATCCCCATGGCCGAGCAGATATACCACGCCTGATTCTTTGGCTTTGTGTATGAACGACAGCTCCCTCTCCAGGCTCTGCTCCGATTCTGACGCCGTGGAATCCGAGGAGGATGTGTTGTTCGGTTCGAAGATGGGTTTGTTCATGTCTCTGTACTCGGACAGGAGAGAGACGCCGAGAGAGTACATGCTTCCGTTCGGGCCGATGAGAACCCTTGACCCCGCAAACTCTTCCTCTGAGTCCGAATCTTCGCCCCCACCGTCGCTCTCGAGCGAACGTTCTTGAGCTTCCCGTCGGATAAATTTCTCGAGGCTCTCGATCAGCATCTGCTCGAATGTTTGGTGGTTTTCCTTTCTTACATCCTTGTACCCATATCTGAAAGAGACGAGCAAAAACAAAACAAAAAACAACAGTATCATCTTTCTAATTGCAGAAAAAAGAAGAAGCTCTGGCAGTCGAGAAGAAGGAGAAGAAGCCTTACCGGGCAATGCAACGGAACAAGTGATAGCTTTTGGCACATACACGTCTGAAGAGGAACCGTTCATTCTGGGGGACGACTGGAACGGGAACATACTTTATGCACACGAAGATAACCATGGAATGGATTGCGGGAAGTGTGGCCAGAAAATGGCCGAATATCGCAGGCACTCCTTTCACTAACTCGTTGTACAGTAAACCGATACCGGGAGCTCTTATTGTACCGAGATTGCAACCGAGTTCTCGCATTAACTCCATCGATAGCTTCTGTTTGACTTCAGTTTCGTACTTGAGCTTTCTCCCGTAGTTCCAGATGTACATTATGCAAAACATGATTATGGCAAAAACCAATATTATCCAGCTTCCATCCCCAACACTTGCTAAAACCGACGAGAAAAAGATCAACTCCACTCCCAGGAAAATTAGCAGGAAT
>NW_010966092.1:1743700-1751600 GCF_000463585.1 Tarenaya hassleriana | reverse complement strand
AACCCGGAATGTAACCACGATCGCGATGTTTATCTGCCATATAAGAAGCATGATCAATGTCACTAGGACTGTCGTCGTCATCATCACTCCTAGCTCTGCAATCCCTGCAACAAAAATGAAAATCCGAAATGTTCATCAGTGAAATTTAGTGGAAATTCAAAATCATAGACCGCATGCTAAAAGGAAAACCATGATTAAGGCTGTAAACTGAGGAGAAACAGTGTTACCGTAAGCATTTCCGATTTCGTAGATGCTTGAGATTGAGCAGACGACGACCAGACAGACGGCGAGGAGGAACCAGTTTATGACGGGAATATAGATCTGGCCCATAAATTTCCGAGAGGTGTGGATAATTTTAAGACGAGGGAAACAACCCAAAGCTGTTGACTGTTTAACACACGAAAATGTCGCCGTCGTCATTGTGCGGCTAGCGATCAGAGCGGCGATGTTTGCAATGAGAAAAACGGGCCAGAATGCTGCGCCTGAAGAGACACATGATAGATAAATCCATATAACCAATCTTTGGCGTAAAGGAATAAACTGTCGCATAGAGATTTAGATATTATTCGATGATGAAGAAATATTAAATGAAATTTACTCGGAACAGATGAAAAGAAAGCTTGAGTTGCATCAGTATGATTCTCCATAAGATATGCCGCTTGTCCCAAATAGCCCAGCAGGAGGCATGGGAACACGAGAAACAGAAACGTAAGCTGCAGAAAATCTACAGTCAATAACAGAAACGTGAAAATTTACAGGCAGAAAAAAACTGAAACATCATCCGGAAACAGCCTCATTTACCTGAACAGATCTCACGGAAAAGTAGCAAAGGTCTGCGAATAATGCCTCTGACCCTAAAAGAAATAAAAATGCGCATAACATTAAGATCTCGACAAAGGAGACACAGCATAAGACACAGCATAACAAGGTAATAATAACAAGCTGAATATAAAAAGGGCTTATTCGTATTACTATTCCCTGCAATGGGAGGGTAATCTTGTACAATTTTCAACTAAAGATTGAGAAATTTTTACCTGTAGCACAGAGAAGGCAGCCTCCAAGGGCGTACCATGCATTTATGGAGTTTCTCTTGAAGAAATAATAGATATGGACAGGGTTGAAAGCTCTAAAAACACTGGTATCATATTTGATCAGGTTGTGAATTCCAATGCCAGCAAGGCAACAAAACCATATAAGTAAAGCAGGGCCTACTACAAGCCCCATTTTGCTTGTCCCGTACTTTTGTACACTAAACAAAATCACAAGAAAGGCAACAGAAATCATCACCACTTGATCTGCAAAGAAGAAACAAAAGAGATAGCTGAACAATAGAAAATGTACAGTCATAATACAACTTAACAACATGATATAGAATCAAAAGCAAACTAGAATTGAATATCTACCAACAAGTTAATCAGCATATCATCTACATTACCCTGTTCAACTGCGTCTACTCCGACCCTCAGGCCACCAACAGCTGACATGACTGCGTTAAATATATCAAACAATTAGGAAAACTCCAGTACTCCATTAGTTCAATCACTGCTCAATACAACAAAGCCATCACGGTTCATGACAACAAAATCAAGTTCATGTAACAAATTCAATAGAATCAACTTTCTAAGGTAATCCACCCAAGAATGATTATGACCAGCAAGAGAATATGTAAAAACCTGACATTGCTGGAGTCACAACCCCATCAGCAAGCACCATGGAAGTTCCCGCAAGAACTAAAATGAGGAGAAGCCTTTTCAAGATCGACGAATTCTCGAGTTTTTCTTTGATTTTCAGCGACCGTTCAAGTTCAGGGCATGGCACCTTCAATCTAAAACTCGATATGCGTGCATCTGAACGGAGTTGATTTGGGATGAGACTAATCTTGGCATGACGGCATATTAACGAGTACAATGCAAAGGTCCCCCCTGAAATATAATAAAAATGGAGCAAATCAGAAATAGAAGCACATGGGAAATTCTCTGCAGGACTTGGAAGGTCAGAAAGTTTCAAGGGTTAGTTGTATACCTTCCCCATCATCATTTGCCCATAGAACAACGAGAACATATTTAACAAGGGGAATCAAGATCAAGGTATATAGCACTAGTGACAATGCCCCGATGACATCTTCTTTTTCCTTCACAGGTGATTTACTGAACATCACACTGAACGTATACAATGGACTTGTTCCTACATCGCCAAAGACAACTCCCAATGTCTGAAAGGCAAGCATCACTCTCCTCCCCATGCTCATGTCCTGGCAAAATAAGATTTCCCACAAACATAGAATAGAAATCCTCATGCCAATTTCCCAATATGCAAAAGCTAAATGCAAAAATATCTCAATAAAAAGCATTAAACAATACAGAAGAAGAATCATCTACACCTCCACAGAACATTTTTTTTAAAGCACTCCAAAAAGAAGTAGTAATCTTTTCTGGGTTCATAAAACCGCAGAGAAAACTATTAATGAACCAATCACCTCATAGTCATTCCTCTGAACTCCAGGAACTTCGAGCGCTTCCACGTCGAAGGAATCAACGCGTGGACCGGTTCGGATCAATCGTTGCTCCAAGATCTCTTCATCATCGGATTCCATCCCGGTGCCGTCGTATCCATCGTGATCGTCTTCAGCGCTGATCTCGGAATCATCCTCGTCCGGAAAAACCCATCTAGACTCAACAGAATCTATGGACGCCAAATCTACGCGACCATCACCAGCGCTGTCAATTTCTTCCTTCTCCGATCCGTCTGTGCTGCTATCCTCCGCCATTTTTGCACCCCTTCCGGTGCAAATCAAGCCTGAAAGTATTCCCCAAACGGATTACGCCGAGAGCTTGAGACTCCTATTAACATGTAAAATTCAGAAAAACCTCAGGAGATTTGCAGGATCAAGGGTAAAGAATCGTTCCACTAGGGTTTCGCATTTGATTCGATTAGGAATTGCGAGAAACGATGACGAGGAGCGAAAAGTGCAGTTTGCTGGTACTAGATTTCTCGGAGGGAATCTCATGGCAATGTTCTCTCGTTTGCTGTTGTCACTTTGTTGAAACCGGGTCGGATCCAATACCGGTTCGGAATGGGCTCACGAATTAAACCGGTTTACAGAGTGGAAGATTAAACCGGGTTACGTGTATAGAATATCGATTTTACCTGTTTATTAAAAAAAAAAAAGAGATCAAGAAAATAACAGCGCCATTTGTCATGTCCTGATTGCTTAATTGATTTCCCAAAAATGTAAACCACGAGGAAGGCAAGGATGTAAATATAGTAAAACCGAGGGCCAATTAAGGAAGGTCCTCTTATCTAGTAAATTCCTAATGCCGGAATTGTCTTATTCCTTTTAATTCTGTTTGTTAAAAAAAAAAAAAAAAATTGAGCGGAGAGTTTAATTCTACAAACACATTGATTAGGAACAATATTTAAAAGGTACACGAATAAAACACAAACACGTAAACCAAATAATCTTCAAACAAACTGTCCAAAAACGACCATCTCCTAGACCCTTTTTCTTTTTTTTATACGGAATCAGCCATTTCATTAACCTCTTCGTATTCCTTTGTCTCTTCATCATACTTGTACCTGCAAAAATAAACAACCCAGGATAAATTTTTTTCCCACTACTTTGCTTGCAAGCCCATTTGCCAAGAATCGAGAGCTTGATATTTGACAGCTTTAACAAGAAATAAAGGCCCATTTCTTTCCTCGTTCGAGACACAGATCCACAGTGAACCTGCGTAAGGCAAGGGAATTACCATTTGCCGGTTGCTGCTGAGCAGTACAGTCCAGTGTTCGGGTCGTAGTAATAACCCAAGCTGCTGCTATAGTAGTACCTGCCATTCGTTAAGAAATGTATACATCTTCAAAATACATCCTTTTTAGAGATTATAAAACAGAATTCTATGGGTATTGGGTAATGATTTGGAGTTTTTGCAAATTTCGGAAGATTTAACCCAAAAAACGAAATGAGTGGAAATGAAGAATTCATATCTCTGTGTCTATCATGTAAGACGCCGGAGAGAGAGAGAGAGAGAGAGATATACCCTGAAGACTCGTCATACACATAATCTGATCCATCAGCTCCAGCTGCAGAAGAAACACCACGATGGGAAAAATAACGCACTTTTTTTCTAACAGGAGTCTTCTTATTATCACGGGAAATACACCATATGGCTTACCTTCAGAAGTCATGTTTGTATATGCCGTTATGGAGCCAGCGGGTAAACCACTCCCATTAGAGGAAGGATTAGCAGAGCCATTTCCATCATCGGTAAAAATGTCATACGAGTCATTGTTAGGGTTATTCATAGCTGCTGCCCCATTTGAAACAGAAGGCCCTGCCGAGGGTCCAGAGTGTAGTGGATTGTCTGGAATTAGATCATTTGCATCAGAGAACATGTCATCACTAACACTTGCAGATGTTCCTCTTCTCCTCGCTTCAGCTAATTTCTCATATCCCTCTGAAAGTTCAGCACAGAGGACAATTAGCCAGTAAAGCTAGTTGATGCATCCATAACGCCAATAAAACAAAAACTGTGCCACTTTTGTACCAATGTATGAGCAAGTTGTGGCCCAGAAATCAAAACAAAGAATGAAAAAGGGAAACCGTTGAGATTATGTTTCACCAGAAAGCTGAGCTGCGACCCAGCCAGTAAAAGAACTTTATACTATAGGTGCCATTTAAGTAGTACATTGAAATAATGCCATTGTTTCCTACAGCTCTGTTCTGTAGCATAAAAGTAATACAAAGATAGAAAGCAATAATTTCTCTAACCTGCCTCACGCTCAAAAACGTCTTGTTTCTCATGATAAACATCTGCACATTAAAGTGAAAACAATATAAACATAGGACAGCACATTTGCAGCTGAGCTTGTCATACAGCACAAAAGAAAGAGACTTTTACCATATTCACCATTCTGGATCAGCTTGTCAGCATCCTCAGTAAGCTGATCAAAGATATGCTTAGTTTCAGGTGACATCTTCTCCTTCCGGTTATTTGAGTTTCCTTTCAACCTCCTCAAAGCTTGGAGAACCTGTAACCATCAACTCTAGTTATCTTACATGTTTCAAGCATATAAATCTGTAATGATATCTCAAAAGTTCCAAGCAAGCTGCTAGAATGACATAAAATAATTATATCAACAAAAAACTTAGGGAACAACACTGTTTTTCTTGGTAGGAGAAGAAAACCAATAGCTTGCTCAATGCTCGTTATAGCAGTAAAATGGCCAAATAGTTAAGGCAGCAACACGCCAAGATGTACACATCTAGAGTCATTTTTTTTTAATTAAGTTTAGACAACTAACTGGCATCCTTTACCTGACCAAGCTGATACCAGATGGAGCGCTACATGTTATATTGAAATACCACCGATGCATCCAATCAACATTCCCATCAGAAAATAAAATAATCACTGAAAGTCGGTCTGTCTCACCGTTTCTCCCGGTTGAAGGATATTGGCAATGCGCCTTTTCATTGTTCCAATCTCTTCTTGAGAAAGCTCGTCAACTGTATTTTCATTTCCACTGTCTTCATCATTCCCACTATCATTTGCCGCAGAACGTCCCATATACTTCGGATTGGCCTCAATGCTGTCAAGCCAGGCATCCTGGAAGACTCGATAAGTAAGCAAACAAACAGAATCTCTAAAACACGAAATCTTAGAGGAAAACAAGATGTATACTTGGTACCTTGATTTCTTTTTCTCTAGCATATTCTACAAAGTTCCCATCAGCATCGAAGTAGCCTTCTTCTCTCTCTTTGTTCAGATTGAAAGCTTCTATGTGGATGCCATCTTCCGAACGGTTCCCATCATCCTACAAACAGATGATTACGCCACAACGATTCACAATATGTATCTAAGTTTGCCTTGAATTGTTTGCAAAAAACGGAAAATCAAAATGATCTTGAGCTTCGAGACATCACAACAAAATGCATAAAGGTTGAAATAAGCTGATTTGCAGAAAAACTCGTTACACATAGAACAAATCGCATAAAAAGAGTGGGGATTTTGTAAGGAGAACGGAAATCTAGCATAATGCAGAAGCAAGACTTGGGAATTCTAGTGGTCTGCAGTTACAAATTAATATATTGGACAAAACCAAAAACTATCCTGTGAAAGGATAAAGATAAATGGCATATAACGTAGATAAGCAAATACAAGTGGATGATACAACACAGTGGCAAAATCTAAGCATGCTAAGAGCAATGAAGGAATTAAGAATTCGTTACCTCATAAGTCTCCTCTGCTGCTGTGACGTCATCCAGGAAGCCTTCACCGTCTTCGGTAAAAAGCTCGGTGGTAATCTGATTACGGCGTTTGGCACGCTCTTTTGCAGCATGACGCGGATCCCTGGGGTCTATAGGGACAGCTTCAGCATCTCCCTTGTGAAATACCTCGTATGTGGGTTTCGTCTTCTTGCCCTTTGGGAATCTTACCCTCTTTTGTCTGCCACGAAGAAATCTCCATTACAACACAAATTGAAAACACACCAACCTACTTATCCATACCCAGACGCCGCAGAATATGTACAGAAGGCAATTCGTTGACGCTCAAATTTTATAGTAAAAGGCAGTGTAACGAGCACGCATGGAGAAATATGGATGTGCCAAGAACAAAACCATCGCAACTTACAGAAACGATAACTGCAGATTCAAAATTATCCCGGAAACCACAAAGTTTTCATAGAAACAAAAAGAAAATAGAGACATCGAGGAGGAAAAAAAACAAAAAGAGCAAAACAGAACGGACATCTTCTGCAGAATAGAAATGGAGGATTAGGGTTTCGAAATAGTTGAAACTTACGCAGGTTGATCACTAGAATCACCTTCGTCAACGAAGGAACGTTTGAGCTTGTTCCTCGATTCGCCTTCCATAGGAGCAGCTGCGTACGCAAATTGAGTCTGGTGAAGAAGAAACACGAGTAACAGAGTCGAGGTGCTTCCACTCCGGGCGGCCGAGGAAGGGGGACGAAATGGACGAACTTCGCCGACCGACCGATTCATGGGCCGACCGAAAGGCCCATTTCACTGCCATTGGGTTAACCCGGCTCGATATATTTTTGGATTAAGCCCGACCCGAATTTATTTCTGAACCCAATAAATAATTAGTTTTTACTTAAAATAAATTGCATTTTATTTGCGTCTTTATGTATATTTTTGAAGGTTTTAGGTAAAAATTATATCTATTCAATTTTTAGGGTTAATCCCATATTTCTCCATAAATTTTCGAAAAAGTTCCAATTTTCTACACCAATTTTTAATTTGACAAAAAATTACACTGGATTTCAAATATTTCTAAATTCCCACACAAAATCTTAAAATGTGTTGCAATTTCCCTCATTCCCGTAAACGACGTTAAGTTCCGTCAATTTTGATGTTGACGTGACATGCCACGTCATACAAATTTCGCCAAATCATCACATTTCGCCAAATCATCCTGCCACGTCATAAAATAAATAAAAAATAAAAGAAAAATAAAAAATTTCTAATTTTTTTAAAAAACTAATAAAATAAAATAAAAAACAGAATTTTAAATTTTATTTTTTAAAAATAAAATAGAAAATTACATATACATATATACACACTTTTATATCTATACACAATTATATACATATACATATGTATATACACACATATATACATCTACATACATAATTTTATATATATATACACACTTATACATTTACATATATACACACTGTTACATATATACACATTTTTTTAAAAAGACTTTTAAAAAATTACAGAATTTTAAAAATTATTTTTTAAAAATAAAATAAAAAATTATATATACATTTATGTGTATATATGTATATATAATTTTTTATTTTATTTTTAAAAAATAATTTTTAAAATTCTGTAATTTTTTAAAAGTCTTTTTAAAAAAATGTGTATATATGTAAA
>NW_010966092.1:1707991-1738794 GCF_000463585.1 Tarenaya hassleriana | reverse complement strand
TTATGATATCATGAGACAAAGAGGATCATCGTTAGAACTATCTCTGGCTTTACGGTTAGATCACATCTAACTCTTTCCGATACAGGTAATCATAATGTCTTGCTAGAGACCGTTTATGATTTGTAAAGCGAGATTGGATCTCGTGTTTACTACCGTATTCGGAGGAGCCTAAAGGGAACTCTTGGTCAGCCTCGGACCAAGATACTGAAAAATTCGAACTTCGCGTTTTCTCTCCTTTTTCTTGTTGGGAAGCAGGTGGGGAACCTATCACTCGACCTAATCCCAACCCTTAGCCATACGAGAGGCTAGGGAACTCTGTAGAACTCTCTCTCAAGTTCAAGAGAGTGTTCTTGATCCATACACAAGAGATTTGATCTTTTCAAGCTCTAGCAAGCTAGTCTCGACAAAATAATCTTTTATTTCAGGTATTTATCTGGAATCGTTCGAATTACCGGAGTTCTACCGTCGTCAATAATCGCCGTTCCCAACAGTTTTATGCTTACCTCTTCTTTCCATCTCTTTTAGATCACTGTATACCAAGAACACATTTAATTTTTCGCAAGTACTTAAAAATATTCTTAATGACCATCCAATGTGGCTTTCGTGGATATTGTAGTTGATGCATAGGGAGTTCCGACCATCTGGTCTTGCTCAACTTGTTTATGTGGAAATTGAGAGACTCTTGTCAAGTCTCATCGGCAAAATTCTTTTTTTGGAACTCTCCATTCGGACCCGTTTTAGAATGGTGTCGATATACATACTCTTAACTCAAACCTATAAACCTTGGAGACATCCCAACAACTTACCGTTTTAAGGCAATTTTGGTAACTGATTTCAATTAACTGTAATTTTGAATAGACTGTTCTGTGCTTCCCCATATCCTCGTCACTTGTCACTCAAAACAGTACATTCCATCTGGTGTTATGCAAATACTTGGTACATTTCTCTATCTTTTTACAACATGAAATACATGTCTATTCATCCTCTCTGGTCCCACCAAAAGGCAGATTAGTTCATCGGTAAACTGAAAGAAAACTTATTCAATGTCCCAAATCTCACTACAAAGGCCTCGATGATACAGATACCACGAAATAAGCTATCGAGTTTCACCAAAATCTCCTAGGACGTCTAAAGGAATTGATTAGTGACCAAAATTTTCTCGAACATAAACTATGGTACAAATAACAACTACCAGAAAGGCATGACATTAGTTCAGAATCCTGTGTCTATTCTTTTTCTTTGCGAAGAATTATCGTTCGTTTGCTTGATCTTTGGTTCTGCTTTACCTTTCTGCCTTTTCTGTTGCTTTTTACCATTCTTATGCGGTCAGTCGTAGACACGGAAACGGTAGGACCCTTTTCCAGTCTCCACCATTCTGGAAAACGGAAGTCGGGCGTAACGCTGACGGGTTCGTTTCTGAGTTGACATCGGTATGGTTGGGTCTTGGCTGTATACTACGTCGCACGAGTTTGAGTGCTGCTTCCCTGAGTTGAACCCCGGAAATGGATCCGGGAGGGTTATTCCTGCAACAAAATGTGAAGTCGGAGAGATTAAAAAACGGTCACTTTAAATGAAAGCCCTCAAAGATTCTCGGAATCAAAATCTTTAACAAACTTTACCTTTTGCTTCGTACGACATCTTCGTGCCACGTGGCGGATTTAGATACCAAATCCGATGCATTCACCATCTGCAAGTAAATGGATTCAACACACTGATATTAATGAGTAACGAGACAAATCACCTTCACAGGACAGTTTTTGGTTCTAGTATGCTTGTATTATCATACACTCGCTACCCAACATATTCACATCATACTCAAGAATCTGGAATTGGTAGCAATGTGGACCCGAACTCAAAATGTTAACTACTAACACAAGCCGAAAAAGGCATCATAGTTATTTAGAATCTATTTTGCTCCCACTACTCTGGATGATAAAAAGATGGATGCATAAGCCTATCACAAAGCAACAAAAAGAACATATAACAAATGGCCCTCTTAATAAAATCAGTATTGGCAAAGTTAAGGGGCTCTACCTTTTCTGGGAACACCACTCCTGCTGGTGGGCGAGCAACGTGTTTGTGCTGGTCTGGAAGTTTGTATGTAGTACAACTGATGAAGAGTATAACCAAATGTAAGATTCCAAAAGCATATGCTCCAAGTCCACTCGAATGCAAAAATTAAAGCAAATTATAATTTCCACTATAATCCAAGATGTTCTATCGAAAAGCTTACATGACTTCATTGGCTAAAATATCCTTCATTCCCTTGATTGGGGAGCTGAAACTTGGCGACTGGCTTTCTCCAGAACATAGAGCTAAGTAACCATTCAGCCCGTCACTGCATTTATTCATCCCTAATTAGATCAGGAAAAACTCCCTAATATCTTCAACATCTTTTGTTTGCATTTGCTTAATTTTCAGGAATAACTGAGGAGCAATATGAAGCTCTAGATATGGAAAATCAAGTCAGCACAACACAGTTAACATATTTGTATTATATTATTCTCAAAATTCACACGCACACCTTAACTCAGGGTCAATCTTTTCCGTGATCTTACGCCGTCTTCTGCCTGCCAATGTTTTGCATCTGTTTTCCAGAGTACGTATCACCTCAGCCAGGGGATGAGATGCAGACATAAAGATCATGTCACAAATAAATCTGTTTCTCCTAATTTCTTCCTTCTGAAAAGACAATCGAAAGAAAACAAACTTCCATTGTGATTTTACAGAATAAAACTCCATAACGGAAGAAGCAATGCAGAAAAATGGATGCAACATACCGTCGATGTGTGCTCCAATTGTGCAATTGCATCAAGAAGACGATGCTCCTCAATAAAAGGCAACTTTGCAATACCCTTTTATAGTACAAAACAAATAGAACGCCATACAATATAACTACAGATAAGCTTGGTTGTAAAAAGCGCGAGGCGCACTGAAGCGGTAAAGGGTCTTAAAATCCGAGGCGTGAGGCGCGAGGCGAGGCGCGCGCCTCTCGTGCGAGAGGCGCATTATTAAATAATAGAATGCATAGTTAACAATAGAATTGTTATTTAATTATTTGAACCAACTATATGTTAATTCAACGTAATTAATTTATATTTATTATAATTAAATTATAATCTAAAATTTTGACTAATATGAATAAAAATTAAAATAATTTTAGGGTGATATATAAATATTATTTGTTTTGATAAAGAAATTAATAATTTATTTATAAAAATAAAATAATTTTCAATTATGGTTTTAACATATATATAAATTTAGTTCTGTATTATTATTAATTTTAATTTATAATTGATAATAAAATAATTAATTTTATTTAAAATCTTATATATAAATTAATTAAAAAATTGATATAATCTCACCTCGTGAGATGTCTGGCTAGACCTATTTTTTATTCACACACCCACGTGCCTATCATCCATCTCTCTCTCCCACTCACCCACTTTCCCTCGCTTCTGCTCTCTTCGTCTTCTACCTAAACCTAGTTTTTTACATTAACCGCCTTACTACCAGAGGCGCACGCCTCCGCCTCCGGCCGATGCACGCCGGAGGCGCGCCTCTGGCCGCCTCCTGCAAATCGCATCGCCTAGGGTTCAGGATGCAATTTTGGGTTCGCATCTGCGCATCCACCGCCTAGGCGCGCCCCAGGCGCGCTTTTTCGAACTAAGGACCGCACTTGTATCCTAACAATAATATGGATAGAATTGACATATGTACCTCAACAGGTCTGCAGCCTCTTCAAGATTTGGATTGGTAGCAGTATGTGCTCTTTTTTCACCGCTTTGCAACGGTGGCTTGCCATCTATATCGCTTCTGACTCTTTCATGGATTCCAACTAGCTGAGGTTTGGCCTCCATAACAGCACCTATATCCAATAATCAGTTGAAACCAACACCCTCTCAGATGAAAAAAGCCGTGGAAAATGATCAGCTCCTCACGATCCAATGACATCAAAAGATGGAAACTTTCTATTAGATGCGTTCAAAGTTGTGGGTACCCTTACCTTTAGGTATATCCTTCTTCTTCTTCTTGCGGCCAAGACGCTTTGCATGTTCCGCGTCTCTTGCTGAAGCCTCTTCATCAGCATCCGTACAATTGTTTAGAAAGGCCGGTGGTCCTGATACCTGCAAAATCCACGGAAAGAATCCGATCTATTTCCAGGTTCTCTTATACAGAACGATCTTCCTATCCCAAACCCTGATTCATCTCCGGATGACACTAATCCACCAACAAATTTCAACAACGCCGAGCATATATCACATCCCACAAGCTTCCTTTCTCGAATTTCGGTCAAATCGGAGAGAGAGAAGAGCGAGGAGACTGACCTGAGAGAAAACATCGTCAGCGGAAGGAAGGGACGAATCTCCGGCGGGGAGGGTCGCGGAAGCAGCGAAGACCGAAGACGATCCGTACCTCCGGACGGCGGAGGGATCGTCGCCGTAATCTTCGTCGGAGTTCTCATAGTCCTCCACAGTTCTCTCTTCTGCTTCTTCTTCTTCCGCAGAGGAATAGCCTTGAATCAGCGTCAAGCTCATCGCTGATTGCTCCTCCTACTCGGCTGCGCACAGGTTCAGCTCTGTGGGAAACAACCTCTAGCGTATAGCACTGAAAAAACGAAGCCCATGGGCTTTAAATAAATCCTATTTGTAAGGCCCATATAAATGCCCATGTAAGATCCATGTTTGGGCCATTGAGACTATATATAACTAGCTGGAAAATCCGCAAAGTCTAGCTAGGGTTTTCCTGTTATTTCAGGGTTGCCAACGCTCGCAGTGCTCTCGCCGTCTCCGTCATCGTTCACAGGTTGGCTCGCTGTTCTATCTCTAACATTGCAGCTAAATCAAGTGGTTTTTCCTGTTTTCATCCTCCTCTGCTTGTTCCATCTGGATCTTGTTGCTTCGTTCTCGGCTTTAATATCGTGGTTTGAGTTATGAATTCGCTGTTCACGCTCTGAATTTTGTCTACTATCCGGAGAGTTTCCTTTTTCAGCAGTTAGGGAGTTTTAGAAATCGAATTTCCTATCTGTTTCAGAAAATTGCGATGTGTTGAAGTGGATTTGTTTTCTATTCCCAGATTATAGGATGACACTTACAGTGAATTTGGCTTAGGTTGCAGTACTCGATTTGCTTTTGGTTCCTTAGTTCGATTCGTTTCATCTAGTGGACTGGCTCGCAAACTGTACTATGGCATATTTTGTATAAGTTCACGATTTCCATAGTGTTTGATCTCATTTTTCTTGTTGTAGCTTAGTGTGACCGCAAGCTCTGATTCTTGTATTTTACATTAAACACCTCCAAATTTAGTTCTGTTAGTAGGGTTTCGTGGTTATGTTTGAGCAGTGAGTTACTTTATTCCTTGAATCTTAGATTCCTTGGGCACAACAACATGAATATCCTGTTGAATTGAATGTAGCTTTGTTTCATGTACACATAGGATGGATTCTCAGATCAAGCACGCAGTGGTGGTGAAGGTGATGGGAAGGACTGGATCACGTGGTCAGGTCACTCAGGTCAGAGTGAAGTTCACTGACTCTGACCGTTACATCATGAGGAACGTGAAAGGACCCGTCAGAGAGGGCGATGTCCTGACTCTCCTCGAGTCCGAGAGAGAAGCCAGGAGACTCCGCTGATGTTTCGTCTCTCGGCCCTTTTACACACGTCGGACTGCCATGTCGCGGGCGAGTTTTGTCTCGGTATCTACTGTGTTGCTTTGTCGACTAGATTTTTCAGACATGTTCTTGAAGGATGAATCTTATTACTTGGTGTGCCTACTCTACTGCCTTCTGATATACAAAAGGCCCATTTGGTCGTAGAAATTAGTCATGGGTGCACAAGTATCTGATTTTCAAATATTCGATCTGATCTATTCGTAGGGTGACCAAAAGCCAACTATTTGTGAGTTCTGGAGATGAATTGGGACTCGGTGATATTAAATAATCGATATTTGGATTTTGAGTTCAGATATATCTGAATCACAGATTGGTAATTATTAATTATAGGGTAATCTTTTTTGTTCATAACAGAATAGTAAAACGAATTACATTGAACTGAATTAGTTATAAAAGTTACATATTTATGATTTTTTTAAATTGAAATTAAATAAAAATAATAAAAAATTTGATGGATAAGTATTTTGTAAATTTAAATTGAAATTAAATTGATATAAAAACTAAATGGTTATAGATTCTGCCGTTTAAATTCGAAGATAAAATATTCTAAACTTTCGGATATGGGGAAAGATGTGGAGACCCCACACCATGGGTAACCACTGACGCATCATATAATTGCCAACGGTAATGTTTTCTCGACGGATCTAATCACGTGCCGTTAAAAGGGTTCACCCTCAGTTTTACTATATAATTACGACTCTGCCCCTCCCGCCGCGTTCTTCTTTGTAATCGGATCCCATCAATCACCATCGTCATCTTCTCCCCCACATCCATTTCACGATCCGTCTTCCTTCTCTGTCACCACCCTAACCCACGTCGCTTGCAGAAACGCGCATATTCCTCTTCCTCCTGGTACGTAGATCCTCGATCTTCTCATCCTTCGCTTCCTCCTCATTGTTTTCGTTTCGTTCTTCGTGCCTCTCGGATCCCGTTGATCTCTGATTCCGATTCTTGATTTGAATCGATTTTGTTGCACTGTGAACACTTGTAATCTGGTTTCTGATTTGATTTCATTTTATCTGGTTTCGATTGCGATGGTTCCTTATCGGTCTCAATGTTATCTGTTTCGCCGTATGTTCTGTGGATTCGTGCCTTTGTTGAGTCGGATTCTAGGGTTTCGATGTGAAATCTTGGAAACATTTTATTTCTATGAGGATCTGCGTCATCTGACGCTCCGTCTTTCATCCCGTTCCTGGCAAAATCCTGAAGTTGATTGAATTTCTTTTGAACCTGGAAACCGGTCATCAGATTGGAGAATGAATTAATGCTTCTTCTCGCGCATGTTGTTCTTATCCTCGAAAATGCAGCTGATTCCGACGTTGTCTTATGCTATTTGTCTTAATCGGCCTCCACTGAAGCTTGATTTAGTTTCAGCACTCTTTATCTATGATAAGTAACTCCTCCTTATCGGTGCTCTTGGTCAGAGATATCTTGTTCTCAACGTTAGTCAGCTTGTGATTTGACTGACTACTGTGTATGAGATCTGGTGTTATAATTGTTTATGGGATGGTGGGACTTGTATGAAACCGGGATCCTAGTGATCAGGGCAGTATGCAGGTGCCAGTGGGTTAGGAGTATTGTTTGTCCAAGTTCAAACACCTTTGCTGATCTATCATGCTGTTAGTTGATCAAACCTCGAGTTGTTTTCATTGCCTGTCCTCTGTTGATACTAAGTATTTCAGTAATACATAACATGTGTGTGCAGAATTTGGATTGAGCCGCGCAGGACATCATAATGTCTGGCACAGAGGAACACAAAGAACAGAAAGTGGAAGGAAATGCCACCGGTGAGGCTGAGAAATCCATGCCACCGTCTCAGGAGCAGGTTGTCCATGACCCATTTCTTTCACCATTTTGTTTTAATTCTCAAACTTCATATGAAGCCAGATTTTCACTATTTTTTCCCCATGGAAGCTTTATTATGAGAGAAATATTTTTAATGCTTTATATAGGAAGCAACTATAAACCCAAAGTATGGAGGAATCAAGCCAAAGAGGCCACCGCTGATTTCCAAGGTAGCTAATTGCTCTTAGGATCTAAAGAGTGTTGAATGTCATACAGGATTGATTAATCTTTTTGAGCCTTCTTATCAGGACCATGAGCGAGCTTACTTTGATTCTGCTGATTGGGCTCTTGGAAAGGTTTTTATCATTCTTTGCTCTCTCAAATTTTCTGAGCTTTTCGTTATCAGATGAAATGTCTAATGCACTATGGTGTTTAATTGCTTAACAGCAAGGTGGTGCGAAGCCGAAAGGACCCCTTGAAGCTCTTCGCCCAAAGTTACAGGTACGGGCTTGAACATTCTGTGGTGAATGGCTCTGGTCGAAGTTGATCTTTTCCTGTTTTCGGTTGAAGATAGTATCTATTCTGCAGAGGGAAGCATTGGTCATATGTTGGGACTTGGGATCCCTATATATGCACCATAATTGTTTAATTGATGGAAGGATGATTTAGGAGGGATAGGAATTGATGTTTCAGAGGAAAGGCTTGGAGAGTAGGGAAGCATGCTGATCGTGCTACATTGAAAAAAGAACAATGTAAAAAAAGGAATCCACTTTTCACGAACATTGCTGAGCATTTATATGGGCTTTATCGATGTACTACTACTATCTATTATAAGCCATATGGTTTGTTCGATTTTCAATTTCGGTATGTAAAAGAAACTCTCCTCGCCCCTTTTCGCAGCCCACACAGCAACAAACACGCTACCGGAAATCCCCATGTGCTCCCTCTGAGGGCGAAGGTAAAACATATTCCTCCTCCTTTGTCATCATCTTCATCACTCTTTATGTGTTTATAGAGAAAGGAGAATGACCCAATTTTCTCGCAATGCAGATGGAGGAGCTGCTTAAGCGTTTTAGATCGGGGGAGGTTCGTTCAGTTCAGGGAACATCTCTGTAAGATCTTCTGTTATAATGTCGAAAAATAACACTCTGGTAATTTGAATGTTATGGCCATTCCTTCTATTGAGTGAGTGGCTCCATTTACACACATTGCTTCTATTCAATCAGAATTCAGGTTTGGACTCAGAAGTAGGGCAAGTTTGTTGGAAAAAGGGTTTCGGTTTAAAGTCGGTTTGGACTAAACCGAAACACGGTTGAACTTTTGAGCTAATCCACAGAGAAATCGGTTTAGATAATGTGAATTCATGTATTATATGAATCAGCTCAATAATCACCTCAACCAATAATTTATTATGCATGACTTTCCCTGTTAATTTTATAAATTTCAGTAAAATTATTTCTAAGAATATTTTTGTAAAAAAATAAATTCTTTTTAATCTATAATTTCTAAGCTAGCTGTTGTTTTTAACATCTTGGTGAAATAGGTATTAATTATTTTTTCTTTCGTTTTAAGTTTTAAATATTGAGAATTTAGTTTTAAGGTCATTTTATATTTTTCACTAATATTTTTTAAAATTTTGTACTAGAAAAATAGATTTTAGAAGATTATAAACAAAAGGAAATTTTCATTTTTCAACTATTAATTGTTGACTAAACCTTGTAATTCCAACTCATAAGTATAAGATTATATATATAATATATGCTATTTGCCGGCATAATCAATCGTAAGTTGAAAATATTGAATAGTTTTTAGTGGTATATCGATGACTTGTATTTTGTTTTTTATAAATAAAAAATCCGCAGCGACAACATCTAAGAAGACTCTCGGACAAATAAACAAGTTTAGATAGTTACGTAGTGCGTCCATGGGCATGCCAATTCAATATGACAGAGGTTTTATGTAAGTTTTTTTTTTTTGATAATTCGGAAGTTCACCGGGTTTTTGGTCCGACTACATCTCCCAGAGGATCGGAGAAATCTAGATGAATGTCCCTCTCCACGCTTGGATTTGAACCAGGATGAAAGTATGATTTACATGTTCTCTCACCACTAAACCACCAAACTTGGGTGGTTTTATGTAAGTTTGCAAGTAATTTAATAGTTTTTTGTTTTACAAATTTCATTTTTCATATAGTATCTTATAAATATAGTTTATATACAAAATATTAAAAATGGCAATTTAACAATTGCTCATTAGCTCGGTTCACCATGGAAATATGAATCTACGTTTGAAAAATAAAATACGTCATTTACCCTTCTTTATATTTTACGAAGCCACTCGGCCACTTGGAACAAGGAACAAAGCCCGTGACAAACACAAACAAATCTAAAGAAATTTAGATTTTTAGGTGGGATTCAAATCGAATTTTCGACCGATCCGAAAATCAGATTTAACTTTTATATTAAAAAAATGAATGCAAAAAAAAATTGTAAAAGATGCACACAACCAAGGAATCAAATGGATCAGTCCGATCCGGTTCTAAACCTAAATTTTATAGGACCGAACTTGGTTCTATAGATCCAAAAAATTCGGGTCGATACGGACCCAAATCCGAAACTCGGACGGAATGCGAGTTCGGGCGAACCCGTTTAAGACCCCTATTCAATTATATATTTTTCTCATCCACGCATATTTGCTTTCATACTTTAATGTAAAAACACAAATGCATGCATGTGGTGTAATGTAACTGCAAATACGCAAAATCTGATCCTCGGATCAATTGGTTTTTGTGGGGCATTTCTGAAACGTTTCTAAACTTTCGGGGTCATAATGAAAATCTTTTGGACTTGGAAAATAAGAAAGTTTCGGGCTTTTCAGTCGAGAGGTTTCACCACCTATCGGGCTTTTCGTCCCAGTCTTCAAGAGTTTCACCGATTGCAAAATTCATCACATCATGAAAAAGGCTGTACACATATACATACACACACATATATATATATATATATGCGTATATTGTTTATCATAATTTGTCAAATACATAAAAAAAATGGCCAAAAAATCGATTCAGGCATCTCACAATAAAAGAACAGAAATAGATGAGCAAAGGCTCTGTCTGGCATTTGGTGTTGGTAATATTATAATATATATCATGTGCTCGTAATGAGGATACAGACAGAATGCATCATCCTTACAAAAGCATCGATCATAACTCGGAGCTATGACTGAAACTGGCCATGGTTTAACAACAAGCAATCGAGACACAGAAAGGAGCTGATTCAAAGAATCGAAATGCTATTAGGAATGGCTTCTCAGTTTCAGATCATACAACACTAAAAAGCCCATCCAAGAATCAAATTGATAAACAAAATCTTGACATTTCACGCTCACTACTTACAAAGAAATCCCATCAGTTAATCCACAGATGTTCTACATTATCTGCGCATCAAAGCACCAAACTTTACCTACAAAACATAGAGAAACACTCACTTTGAAGCCAGAAGGATGTCGGGGTTCTCCCCCCTGGTAGGAGTGTTGGCATTTGACGAGCCATTAGCAGCTGATTCGGCCGCAACTGCATCGGCCTTGGCAGCAGCTCGTGAGATCTTGTCAAGGTTAACCAGACTCCGGGTCGCCAGGATTGACTGCGGGTTCAAGTCGTGAGAGGCTCTTGCGTATAGAGATCTCACTGTATTGGAGGCTGCGTCTTTGACGTCTTGGGAACTCCAAGGACTGAGCAAGCAGTGACCCAGAATGCGTAGACTAGGTTGAAGAAGCTCCCATGGAAGCGGAATTCTCACTCCTCCAACCTCAGAGCTCAGGTCCTCTCCGTTCTCTCTAATGGCTAATCTACCAAACTCAACAATGTGTCTGTTACTGCTATGGAAGGAGGAATCAGCGATGCCGTTCGTTAGAGCTAGGGTTTGGGGTTCATCACCGTCGATTTTTTCCTTGCAATGGCAGGCCTGGCCAGCCCAACTGGCAGCAAGCCTACAGAACTCGATCTTAGACCAAGCCGGCATCTCCGAGATCACCTTGAAGTAGCATTGTAGTGCCACACCGACGATACCCGCACGCTTGGTTGACTTGATGGCCATCTGCTGCTCGAGCGGCGGAGACAAGAGACCGACGGATGCGGCAGTAATGGACCCGCGCGAGTTGTCTGCGCCGCCGCGCGGAGTGTGGTAGAGAGACGGCTCAGAGAGATCCGGGATTTGCACGAGGATGGGCTTCCCGGCGCGCGCTTTGGCCTCGGCGGCGTAGACGGCGAGAAGTACGGCCTCGAAGCCGGCGAGGGAAGGAAGAGCCGACGAATCGGAGGAGTGGATGCGAGAGAGGTAGACTCCGGCAAGCAACGGGAGGAACGAGAGGACGACGAGGCGAAGCGGCGGATCGGAGGGGAGGGAGGTTTTCATATAGCCACTGACAGAGCGGGTCGGATCCTGAGCCGGAGGTCGGATTGCTGATAACGGAGGAGATCAACGAGTACGCCGCCGGAGACGAGAGGAGAGAAACCGCCGGCTGATCGGAATCCGCCAGGGAGGAGATCGGAGTTCCATCTCCGTCTTCCGTATCCACCACCACCGAGAGGAGGGAGGACAGAGAGAGAATGTGAGAGCGCTGCTTGGAGACAGACTCCCACCACGAATGCATCAGATCGCGGTCGCCGGCGGAGGTGGCGGCGGAAGTAGCGGCGGACAGGAAGCGGTGGGGAGTTGATGAAGAGGTGGAGAACGACGGAGAAGGAGAGTCGCCGGAAGTTTTGACGGAGAAGTCCATGGAAATGACTCTGAATCGCGACAGAGGAAGTTTTGGGCTAGATTCTCGGGGCGACAGAAAAACAGGAGATGAAGCCTGTGTCCATAATAGGGTCAGCTGACAAGCTTTGTTTCTTATGGGGCAAATGTGAAAATCTCTGGAAGATATGGGGTGATTTCATGCGTTTGTTTAACTTTATTGGGTTCACTCCTTATTGGGCTTTATGGCCCAAAAACTTTACCTGTACCCAATTGTTTTTGGTGAATATAGTTATAAAAATAATTTAAATGATATAATTGAGTTATAAAGCCACATGGTGAAACACAAGTTCCGTTGAATTAAAAAGAACAATATTCCGGAATTTAGAATTGCTTAATAACATATATTCGCATATATAAATAGTAAAAGGGATGATTGATGTGCTACAATTTAATGGATTTCCCAACCAGAAAAATATTCCTTTATAAGTGGAGAATATTTTAGGAGTTTGGAGTTGAAATCTAAAAAACATTTATAATATCTTTTGTCATTTTAATGTTCTAGCATATACTTTTAAAATATTAATATACCTGATATTGGTATGTAATATCCAAGATTGGCATATATATATATATATATGTATATCTACTGCAGTTGAATATTTTTATAATTTTATGATAAAAAGATTTAGATGAAATAGAGAATTTTGTTGCCAAAAAAAATTAAAAAGAAAATCGTTTAATGGAAAAATAAAATAAATGTAGTCAAAAGAATTTCAAACCAGGGAAGACGGAAGGGCCAAGTCGGCATCCACGATCAGGAATCCACACGAAACGCTTGACACGTGTGCAAAACGACAACATTTTCGGCCCGCGCACCGACCAATACATACATGCATATATACATACATACATTCATTCATGTACGCCCTTGCTCTCTCCTCCATCAACAGTTTCCACTCTCTCTCTAAGCAGAGACCTGTAGAAGAAGAAAAGTGAAGCAACAATGGCTGCCGTCAGATCTTCGGCCGTCTGGATCTCCCTCGTCGTCATTATCCTCCTCTCCATCTCCGCCTCCTCCGTCTGCGGCGCGTCGCACCAGCACGCGGCGCCGGCGCCGGCGGCCGACTGCTCGACGCTGATAGTGAACATGGCGGACTGTCTAACGTTCGTCTCGAGCGGAAGCTCGACGGCTAAGCCGGAAGGATCGTGCTGCGCCGGTCTGAAGACGGTGCTTAAGACCGACGCCGAGTGTCTCTGCGAGGCCTTCAAGAGCAGCGCTTCTCTCGGCGTTACGTTGAACGTCACTAAGGCACTCACTCTTCCCGCCGCATGCAAGCTTCGCGCTCCTTCCATCTCTAACTGCGGATGTAAGAATCTTCGATCTCTCTCTCCTCTCTGTTTTTGGATCTTTTCCCGGTGTAGATCCCTGATTCTCTGGGGTTTTTAGTTGATTTTATCAGATCCCCATTTCTTCATGTTTGGCATCGCGTTCTCCTTTTACCTGTTGACTTGATTTGCAAAAGATTTGAATAGCATTTAGGGATATTTTTATTTGGTTTCCTGACTCTTGATTTTTGTGTTAATCTTTGTTAGATTTATGTTCCTGGCGAGAAAAAGAAACTTGTGCTGAGTTTGAGATTCTGTCTTCCACTGGATTATAATCGTCCTTTCCTGAACATGAATTACATCTATGGTGATTTTTTTTTTTGAATTTCTGATACATAATTTAGGAACTTTGCTTCTTCTTACTCTTTCATGCCTTATAATTATTTTTTGGAAGCGGATTTAGGACTCGAAAACATCTTTATCGTTAAGTTCGGATTATTATGTGTTTTGTTGACTAATAAAGCCTGTCTTTGTCTCCTATTGCAGTGTCTGCTCCTCCTGCCACCGCCCCAGGTTTGGCTCTTTCCTTGCAACTCTTGAAAGGAAGGTTAGTTGCTATGCCTGCATTTCTTTTTTAGTTTCTCTTTCACTTCAGTTATTCTGCCACCTGTGAGTTGAATTGTTTGGTTCGTTCCTGTGTTTGTTCTGCAATCTTTTAAATCACTTCCAAAAGATTAAATTTGGAGATTGTTTTGAAATGTTGGACCATATTTCCAAGGAAAATCTGGGTACTTTCATAATCCGATTCGAAATGTAGTCAATAATCTTGATCATTTCCATATGTTGTGATCTTGCCATTCTTGTTAGGCCAAAAAGCTTGCTCATTCTGCATCGGGTGAAAGTCCTTTAACCAATGAGTTTGTCGAAAATTCTGAAATAAAGGTTTGATCGCATGATGTGGTAACAGGTCACATGATGTGGGTGGTACATGATCATGGTGTATGCTAATCCTTGTCTTGTTCTCGCATGGGACCGTTATTAAAAACGTGATATTGCCATAGGTTTTGTAGAATGAAACATGCATGATTCATTTCTTTCCTATAGAAACATTTCTTTCCTGAAAAAGTTTTCTATTATATATTAAATATCCCTCTTTGCAAGAACCGGTTTTCTTGAATGGCTATGTATTTATGTGTGAACCGGCGATTTCAGGTCTAGCCCCGGCGGCTGGGCCAGAAGCAGCAGGAGCCAACGGTCTGGCCCCGACCCCATCTCAAGGGAGCTATGCTTCGTCCTTGGTTCCGGTCTCGGTCTCGGTGTGGGTGGCATCAGTAGTCAGTGGTGTATTGGTTCTATGGTTCTCTCCTGTCTAAAAGCGGGCCTTACCAGTTTTATATAGACCGATGTCTTTCTAACGGTAAGGGTTAGAGCAGTTTTCCCATGTGTTGTGGAGTTTGCTGCTTATGTTGCTGTTTCTATAAAACTCGGTTTCAGTGAGTGAACTCTTTTTGTTTTTAATATTTGGTATAATATTTGGCAATATTTAGAACATTTCGGGTTTAAACTCTAGTTGATGATCCAGATGGAATGGTTTGCTTTTCAATGACTGAATTTTTTTTTAATTATTGATAGATTGTTTCTATTTGTTAAACTAAAAAATAGTTAGGAATGTATTTTTTATTTTCTCATTCTATTATTTTACATTTATGTAAAAGCTAAAATCTAAATTTTAAATCTTAATCTTATCAACTTTTAACCCTAAAGTTGGTGATTAAAATTTAGGGTATAAAATCTAAGAAGATGAAAAAAGGGAAAAAAATTTGAGAAGTGACCAATAAGGCAATATATTCATTTGATATCCAACTGCTAATTTGCAACTAGATTTTGATTAAAGAATAAATTAGGTCGGTCTTCACGTTCATTAAATATCTCTAATTTTCTAGGAAAAAATAATGAACAGTCAACATTATTTTATTTAAATTTCGGAAAACAGTTCACTTAGTAATTATTGATTACTGCCGGTTGTGGACGAGTCACGTTTATGTTCCCACGAACGAGAGGGGAAAATCAAACGAAAATTCCCACTAAGGGTTCAGCTAAAATATAATCAAATTAAAACAGAGCAATTAATAGAACATGGAAATAATAATATCAATAATCATGATAGTAATAATAATAATAATAATAATAATAATAATAATAATAATAATAATAATAATAATAATTGAAAAAATCCTGAAAATTTCTGAATTTGTAATTTGGTAGAATATTAACTTGTAAATGCATTTATTTATTCTCGAACTTGTATTTTTGAATACAGTAATTACTAAACTTGTGTTTGTGTACGAATTCTATAATCGTTTTTACTATTAATTGACCAAAATAATGTGTTGACTAGTCCTAGATGACGCGTGATAGGTCGAGACAAATCAGAAAGGAGGTGTCACATAAGCAGAGCCAGTCTATTAGATCCGATCTCAATTCATATATAAATTTGATTTAATCGAATCGGATCATAAATAAACCGATTTGTATACCATATACCCGAATGATGATTATGACAGAGACCAAGAACCTTGGACACTGGTTATTTCTTAGAAATGTACTAGATATGTCTTTCCTTTCAAAGGCGGTCCACGCACCATTCTAAGGTTAACGGAGGAGGTAAGTCTAGCTTCCTCATTTATTCTCCAATGCCGCTCACTTCACATTACACAGTTGAGGGATCACATGCCAATGCTAATACCATTTACGATTTGTTGTTGTTGTTGTTGTTGTTGTTGTGACGGCCAGCAATGCGTGTCTTTGGTGCTCTCTTTCATCAGTAGCAGCTTAGACGCTTGGCGAACTCGCCAGTATGATTACTATCAAAGGGTCTTGAATGGAATACTGTGATTGAGATTCAATTAAACATTCTCGGCCCTTAAGGAATCCAGTTAGAAAGAATGATATGTTAACTCACGCCGACTCACTCGGCCCTTCCAAGGGCAGATCGGAGTGCAACTTATTCACTCGGCCCTTCCAAGGGGAAAGAATCTGGGGATCCGAGTTCTCACGAGACGAAGAAGCCATGTCGGGCCACACCGGAAAAGATGAACGCGTGAGAAAAGCACGTACCTACGTAATCGAAGAGGATACTTATGTACAGAATGATTATTTTGTTGTTGTTTTTATTGCAGAAGAGGTTTGATAGTTGCGGAGACAAAAAGGTCAAAAACTTTGATCCCGAGTCCCTACCAAATCGAAATCGGGACAAAGGGTAGGTGTTATGTTTTGTCCTCCCATACACTAGGTGGTAGCTGAACGAAAAAGATGTATTGAGAAGACTGTGTTATATATATATATATATATATTATGTTTATTATCATTTTATATATATATGAAATATCAAATTCACTAATCAGAAAGCGACGAACGAGATGGTTGATGAGATCATATCAGCCATAGCCGCTGCTCCAAAAAAAACAATACCATAAAAGTTCCAATTTTTTTTTTCTCCTCATGAAAAAAGAACCGTGACTGTTCGGGGTTTCGAGAATAAAGTGAATTGTGGTAAATTTACAAAAGTTCCAGAATTTGATTCGTAACCATTGAAATGGCAAAAGAGAGCTCACCTATTCACCAAATAATAATAATAAAAAAAAATCCAAGAATGATACATTTCACTATATAATATAATCTAAGCAACCATAGAACTAGACAAGACAAAAAAAGTGGACGACATAATACAACAAAACAGTTGACTCAACTCAGGAGAGAACGAAAGGCAAGAGAGACCGTACAAAAAAACATCGATTTCCTAAGCGACGAGGCAGGTGGTAACAAGAGAGCGTGTACTTGAAGTGGTAATAATAATAATAATAATAATAAAAGATGGTTCAAGCAATGGCGTAGGTGAGGGTTTCAACCTGGGTGGGTCGCCAGGTGGACTTGTGAACGGAGAGAAGGCCTTCCTTGTCCTTGGAGAATGTCATCCGAACCTCCCATTTCATAGACTTGACCATAGACTCCAGCTCTTGGATTGTCTCCGCATCGTCCCTCACTATCAGTTTCCCTTCTGGCCTCAGCATCCTATCTACCTCCGCCACCACCGCCGTCACATTGCATCTGTGTTTTAAGAAAAGAGCACGGATCCACGTTAATTAGTGTTTGGTATATGTGGAGAGCTCGGGAGACAGGACTGAGAAAAAAAAAACGAATTTCGGATATCCCACGTTATATATATAGGGTTATAATGTGAGATTAATCCGAAAACCGGGTTCAGGTTCGGTTTTCAAATCGGGTACCCAAATGAACAGTAACATGACATTTTTACCTCTAAATTTTAGAGATATGTAATGTACATACATACTGAAAATCTCTTGAACTTTTGGGTACCCAACCCGTATCAATTCTTAATAATATATATCTAGAAAAGCAATCGAAATTTTGCATTAAAACTCAATTAGGATATCCACGACCACGGGTATTCAGAATTATCTCGGATACCCAATTTTTGGGTACCCGACCAAAACAGATCCGAGATTGGGTAATATATCGTAAAACCCGAAAAGTTCAGGTTTGGGTTTGACCGTTTGAGTAAACAAAAACAATAACCGGATATTTGATCCCTATCGAGAGACACAGAAGATGGGGGATACGAACCTCTGTTTGAGCTTGGAGAAGAGATGGTCAGCGTGGAGGAGGTCGTATGATCTCGGGTAAGTGCTGAAGGATTCGCACCAGTCGTGGTAAATACCGAAGAGACCTCGTTCGTATATTATGGAGAGTGTGTCTGGAGAATCTATTGGAACCACGTTCATGACCCACACGTTCAACTCTCTCAGAGCTGCCGCGAATCTGCAAAGAAGCGGCAGCAGCATGGAATCATTCCAATTCACGACTGAGGAAAAAAGACGAGGAAACGTCGACATCGGGAAATTTAACTCACCCTCCGTAGACAGCTCTCATGTCCATGACATTCCTAACGTTAGCCCAGTTGATTCCCAACCCTTTAAGGTACGACTTTGTCACGACACGTTTCCAGTGCTCGTAATCAGAGGTGAAATCCTCTGGAGCTGCTTTTCCGTAAACTCCAGTCTGGGAGCTCGACAGCCAGAATGGCGGCTTCTCCACCCTCGCTGGCCATTGCTCCGGCCACTGAGAACCCCTTTCTGCTTTGTCTTCTGGCACCTTGTGCATGCATGCCTCAAGTGGCACTTTCCTGCAAAAAAACCCATTGCAGATGGGATTTTGTTTAACGAATTCCGAGGAGAAATGTATATATATCAGATGAAATTAATCCGAAAAACAGAATAATGAATTTTTACCAGGCAGCGTTTGGATCATCGGACTGACTGCAAACAGGAGGTTCCTGTTCTGCTCTGTTTGCATAGCATTCATTTGAAGTAGGCTTCCTGTATGTAGCCACACCTACTCCATTGACAGTGTCCTTGTTAATGGATATGAGTTCCCAGCACATCTTCTTAGTTAGTTCACTCATAGCTGCAGTCAACGCCGACATGAAAATGAGATGTGTCTAAAGGAGGAGTAAACGGAGAAAAAAGTCGAACAGTTGACAACATTGTATAACCTTTCCAAATTCCGACGTCCTCAGGCTTCTTCTGATAAACAGGAGTAGCAGACCACACAAAGAAACCGCCAGGTCTCAGCAGTCGGTTAAGCTCCAGAAGTAATTTACCACCTGCCAATGTATTATTATAAGCAAACCGATTAAAAAAATAAGATTAACTGCAAGATTGATTCAAAATTCTCGATCGACTACATCAACGGCGGTATTCCAAATCACCTTCTATGTGCCATGGCACTCTACAACGAGCACAATGAACTATGTCGAAAACTCTGCCGGGGAATGGTAGCCTTTGGGTGCCCATCACAGCAGAAATGGCAGGGATGCCTCTCTCAAGTGCAAATTGAACTTGGGCTTCATGTTCATCTTTAGGAGCGAGAGACATTGTTATCACGTCTCTATCGAAAAGGAATCCTCCAAAGCTGGCAACTCCACATCCAACGTCCAGAACAACACGAGAGCGTTTACCCCACGCGATATCAGGGACAGACTGCAAAATAGATTGCCACCAGAAGGTACTTGATAAGCAAGTAAGTTCAAACGATAATTCAAGATCAAACCAGAAAAAAAGGGTTAATGTCATGTCTTAGTCTAAAAAGCATCATCAGAGGCATCAACTGAAGAAGATCCAAGCACAAATATTTCAGTATGAAACATGGGTCTGTAAGGTCGGATTTTGATCAATTATGACGCTGAAGAATCACAACAGAAACACTTACCTCCTGAATGAAATCGATGTAATGAAGAGCGCCATGCTTGAACTGGGTTCCTCCACCAGGGAAAGTGAGATATTCACCAGTCACTTTAACCCAATTTTGATGCCCCTTAACCTCAGCAAGTTTGGTATGAGGAACGTTGTTATACCAGATCTACATGGAAAAAAATATTTTATTAGTTATCAATATCAACTGAGGAAAAGATATAAATGCATGAGCGCAGAAAATGCAGCAAACCTTTTCGCGACTTTTAGGCCACTCAATTGGCCGCCGGTATCCTTCAGGCAGAGGAACAAGGCAGGTAGGCTGGTTTTCGGGGCAATGCCTCTCACGATGCTCATAGTGCTTAGTAGACCTAAGGCTTCTAATGGCTTGCAAATTGTCCAGGCAAGGAATATAATCCGGACCGGCAGTTGTATTGCAGAGTGTCCATCTGTAGTCAGAGGAAACGTGCTGAGCTTCTTTTTCATTTTTCGATTCTGTTGCCTGAGTTGAAAATGATCCATTCTGTGCCACAGTTTCATTCAAGAGCTCCAACTGTGCGCCAGAAGGGGAAGGATCACCTGAGCTGTCGTTTCTAGGTTGACTTTCCTGCTCCACCTTGGCAGATGTTTCTGACTCTTTGTTTTCTTGGTCTACCTTTTCCTCTGAATGACCATCCTTATCATCAAATTCACTAGAGTCCTTGTCGGATTTGGTTTCTGTGTCTTCCTTGTCTGTTTTGTTTTCTTCGTCACCTTTCTCTGTTTTTGATTGTGAATCATCATCACTGGATTTTTTCTCTCTGTCATCAGATTCCGATTTCTTTTGTCTGTCATCATCCTCATTATCACCGGATTCAGATTTCTTTTCCTTTTCATCCGAATCGCCTTTCGAATCCTTTTTGTCATCTGATTCGCTTTCACCATCTCCAGTTTCTGACTCAGAGTCACTGTTTTTACGATCTCCATCTTCGGTCTCACTGGTTGACCCATCAGTTGAACTAGATTCTTCTTTGGTTTTCTCCTCTTTTTTCTCTTCAATCTTTTCTTCCTGGTCTCCTTGTTTGCCACCATCTCCAGACGAGCTATCATCACCATCTCCTTTCTTGTCATCATTGGGTAAATCACCATTCTTGTCTTCATACGCCTGGCTGCCTCCATCATCTGTAGGTGGGTTCAGCTGTTTCTTCATCCCGTCTTTGTTCTCCAGAGAAACCTCATCAACATTTTCAACGGGTCCAACAGATGATGATGTCATCATCCAGATCCCAACCAAGCATAGAGCGACAAACACAACTACAGTCACTGTCGAGCAATAGCTCGATGAGGACCTCCTGTTATCTATCCTAGAATACCTCCCTTGCGCCATACTTCCGAACAAAGATACAAAAGCTTATGAAAAGTGAAACCTGTACATAGGACGAATAATGAAACAGATGTAAGTCATGCGACAGACAAGATTTATGTCATAAACGAGGTAAGACGCCAAATGTCTTAGAGCAGTTCCGGATAAATCAATTAGTGGACAAAAGTAGAAAGAACAGAACCCATGATCTCATCTATTAGCAATATTTTCCAGATGCAAATCAAAATCAGCAGCATCTCATCTAAGTTTGGTAAAGAAAGTGAAGTAAATATGCCAGAATTGGAAGCCAGGAATTGTCGGAATTGAATTTTTGCTGAAAAGAAGAGCGATCAAAAACAGCAAAAGCTGCAAAACATGGAACAATTAATTCCACGTCAAGAGGCATAGTGGAGAAACATCTGAAAAACCTTTGCAATCCCCAGGAGACAAAAAAGGGAAGAAAGAAGAGAACCTTTTTATCTGTCTGAAAAAAAAGCATCAAAGCTCTGTTACAACTAAAAACACAACACAAATCAAAACCAGTATTACCAGATCTACTCAAAATAATCACAAAACCAGAAGCCAACCAATGTAGAAACAACGACATCATGAAATTCATAAGCATACTTCAGATTTGCTCTCCAGCCACGAACAAAACACACAATTCACGTTCCACGATAAACGAAGAATCCAACTCAAAAGGGAAAAAAATGCATCATGCAGACAAAACCAAAGCAGATCTGCAGCAAAATTTGGTAGAAGAAACGATTTTCTCCACCAATGAACAATCGTAGACATACATCGCCAAACAAAAAAAAAAGAGTGAGAAGAACAGCGCACAGAGTACCTTAGATACCGACGATAAACAGAGATCAGATCTAATGAAAAGGAGAAAGAGGAATCTGAATCTCCAGCTACGGAGCCATTTTCCGTCAATTTCTCGAGCAAGATCGAAATGGCACGGGATACGGTGGGAAAGTGATAGGAGAGAGAGGGAGAGGCATATATAATATATACGAGGGAGAAATATGTCATTAGTCTCCAGATTTGATTAATCGATTAATTAATTTGTTTTCCAGAATTATTTTAGTTAGCTTAGTGAGCGATCGTGCGTGGATACGCGAGTGAGCTACGGAGAAGCCTTGAATTTAGTGGGAATTATATATATATATATTATTTACGGCTAATTTGGTCCAAATAGCTTTACTTTAATATCAAGCAAAAGAAAAATTCAATTTTACGATAACTATGTGTTCAAATCCAATTCTCTAGTAACATTAGGGAATCCATATAAGCGTATTATTAAATGAGTTGGTCCATATTTGCATTTGCATTTGTATGTTATTTTATATGCAAATGCAAGTATGCATAACCGGATCTCGTGGATCTAAGCCGGCGTGTGAAACTATCAATTTTCTCGGTAAGAGTATAACCGGTACGGTTTACCGTTTAGTCGCATAAAAATTTATCTTACTCAACCGGTGATCGGTTCGAGATGACTCTCAAAATTGTCAAACCGGGCAATGTTCATTTCTAATGGCAAGCTTCGAAAATTTCGAGCCCATATTCGGAGAACCCGTGCCGGAGCGATCGGGTACGGGTTCGGATCTTCTCCGGCGGTGTCTGTTCCACGTCTACGCTTCCGATCCCTGTCACCTCACTGTTCATGTCACCGATTTCATCTCCAGTTCCTGGGAGATCGTCCTCTCCGTCTCCGAGCTCGACGACATGGTTCATTTTCCCTCTTTGTCTCTTTTTATATCCGTCTCTGTGTCAAATTGTTCGAATTTTCTAGTCTAGATACTGGATTTGTGTTTGGTTGATGAGAAAGTGAATTGGTGTTTGGCTACTGAGAATTATCGGAATTCGGAGCAACTGGGTACAAAGAGTTGGAGAAAAATCGGCTTTCTGTTTCTTTTCGGTGCTTGGCTGCTGAGAAAATCTGAGAGACAAAGGGATATAATGAAGGGTGATGGCTTATTTCCCGTCTTCATGAAACCTATTCCACTCACGTAGTTGTTACATTTCAAATTCGATGCAGAGAGACACTGTTGGTATCGGAGGTTCGTGGTCTGAGTTCGTTGATTATATGGTGGCTTCGTTGAAATCCGACAATGTGAAGCTTGTTCTTGCAGGTATTTCGTGTTTGAGTAGAAATTTTCTGTCTTTTTTTCCCCTGATTGCTTGTTATTACCAAAGTCTCTTCCCTGGACAGTTTCAATTTCGAGCATGGTATTCATTTTTGTGTTGTCTTTTGTTTGGACGGCATACTTTTAAGGTGGTGAGACTGCGCACTTGGTTTCCCAGAAGGCGAAAGGAATGCCCCGCATTGTAATTCCTCTGAAAAAGATGGCGGGTTCTTCTGCTTGTGAGGCTATGGCAAATCTGTCTCTTGAGGTTTTCAGAGCGTTCAAGATCATGCAGCTCCAACAAGGTACAGAACTGTTTCCGATGAAGTTACTACATTATTCTTGCAAATTAAACTCGAGACTGGAAGTAGAAAAAAACGTTAAGGCTAGCGATAACGAAGAATCGAAAAGCTGGTGTTAAGTCACTCCATTGTTGCCTTGCTCGAGTTTTGCTCAGTCACCTTGTTCCATTTGGGATAACAGCTTTTACAAAAAAAAAACACCCGAGAGTTTATTCTCTTAAACTCAAATGGGTTTTGGAAAGAGATTGATTTGTAGCCTCTTGCGTTGACTCCACTGTTGTTGGTTGTGCTTTCAGAAAATCCGAGATCGTCTACAGCTGCTTCTGGTGATCAGGTATCTTCTACCCGGAAGTTCTTGCTCTTGTGTCTCATTTTCTAATGCTAAACACCTAAGCTAATAGTGAAACCCCCAAATTACATTTCATCTTCATGAGTTAAATCCCTTAATGCCATTATTAGGACAAAGATTTCAAGAATTCTATATGCAATGTATGCAAATCTACTGCTTAAACCTCATTTGTAATCTGACCAGGGAAAGGAAGAAGTTACTCATAGCGAATTGGACCGACCCTCTACAGAAAAACAAGATATTTCGGGTCCAACAACAAAGCAAAGCCAAGACTCTCCTGGTTTGTCCAATTCATCATTACCCACATTTGGTCTTTCGACTCCAAATTCTCTCCCCCATCTATTATCATCTCTATAAGCAAATACTATAAACTTCCACCATTTCTGTTTCCTCCATATTTTGTCTGCAGCTCGAGAAACAAAACCGACTAAACGTGTGCCTGCACATCAGAGGTACATACCGTTTTTCTCTCGGAACGCAGTCTTATTGTGAATTACAGCGTAAAAATCCGTTCTCAGAACTTGAATATGTTTATTGCAGAACCCGAAAACGTCGTGGTGCCCTTCTGCAGGGTTCAGAAGATGAGAATGGCTGACCAGAAACGCCACATAACCGGAGACAACTATCCATTTTTTTCCCCACCATTAACCAGTTCTTGGTGGTAAATACACTGTTTGTTGAAGCAATGGTCTGGTTTCTGCAAGACTCGGTTGGGCCCAATAAGAGACGAATTGGGCCTGGAGGCCCATAAGAGAATTTTTAGGAATTAAAGCGAAGCAGACACGAGAGAATCTCGGAAATGTTCAGGGTCAACAGGGCTTTTAGATTCTGATAATTTATCGTCGTTAGTATAATAATCTCGCCATTTTTCTCAGGAGATTTTTACGAGATATCATATTTTAATTATATTTTTCAAAATTTAAACACCGTACATAAACGTGTTAATGTAAATATTAATATTTTGCTGAGATTGAACAAAATGTACGAATCATAAGTTATTCTGTGATTACAGGTTTTATATTACATTTAATGTCTAAATAAATTGATTAATCTTCCATAAATACAATAATTATCCATACGAGGGAATAAGTAACGTAACGTAGTTCACATGATCACTCGCAAGCTTGTCCACTGGGACCATCGACCAAATCAAAACATAGCTCTCTCTCTCTCTCTCTCTTTAGATTTCTCCGCTCACTCTGAGACTCTCTCTCGATTCATGATCAATGGCTCTCCATTTGAGGTCGTCGAGATCGGCCATTTTGAGCAAGCTCAAACCCTGGTTCGGTCTGGGTCGCCATCTACGAGGAAACCCACCTTCGGTTCGGGTTCTGGAATACCCACTTGTCGGTTTCTCTAGGCGGTTCTCGTCCACCATGTCGGAGAAGCTCCCAGTCATTGGTCGGGACGACGATGCGAAAACTCAGGTGCGTCGTCCTGATTCTCGTCGTTCCTGTGTCCGAATCTTGGGCATGATAACCAAAATTCGGTGTAATGGGTTTTCTACCTTCGTGTTTTGATCCCACATTCAGAAATTTCAGTCGGATGGTTTGATGTTTTTGTTGATTTTATAGTGTGTAATTATATAACCTGACTTTTAGGGCGATAATAGGAAGAACTTCATTGGAAGAAATTGTTAACAAGAAAACAATGGATCGGTCATATCATATGAATGGAGTGCGATAACAGTGTTACTGATCCTTTCCAGGGATTTAAGTTTCATAATTTCTCGTTATCTTCATGTTTCTCAATAACATGTATGAATCTTCAATGGCAGGCCTTGGATTTCCCAGGCGGGAAGGTACCTTTCACGCCAGAGATGCGTTTCATATCAGAATCCAGCAAAGAGCGAGTACCGTGTTACCGAGTTCTTGATGAAAATGGCGGACAGATTCCCAATAGCCAGTTTGTGCAGGTAACCACAAAAAAAAAAAAAAAAAAAGCTTAGCAATCTCTTCCTTTGTCAAGATCTGAGTGAGGAATCTCCATCGTCTTCTTCAGGTCGGCGAGGAAATGGCGGTGAAGATATACCGTCATATGGTTACTCTCCGAATGATGGATAATGTATTTTACGAAGCTCAAAGACAAGGAAGGCTTTCGTTCTACGCAACTTCGCTCGGGGAAGAAGCCATTAACATTGCCTCAGCTGCAGCTCTCGCCATTGATGATGTTATCTTCCCTCAGGTTTGTTTGTATTTTTCCGTATATACATGCGGTTTTGGCATATGTATATGTCCGAAACAGTTTAGTTGCCTTTTGTTTTTCTTGTGCCTGCAGTACAGGGAGCCCGGAGTTCTGCTATGGCGCGGTTTCACGCTTCAAGAATTCGCAAACCAGTGTTTCGGGAACGAGGCTGATTATGGGAAAGGCAGGCAGATGCCGATACATTATGGATCTAACCGGCTTAACTATTTTACGGTTTCGGCAACGATAGCGTATGGCCCGAAAGCCGATTCTTTTACAGCTCCATTCCTTTTGCCGATTCTTCGGAATCTCTGGTGCTTATGGTAAATGTTTTTTTTCACCCTTCAGTACACAGTTACCGCATGCAGTTGGTGCAGCTTATTCCTTAAAGATGGACAAGAAGGATGCATGTTCTGTCACATTCTTTGGCGACGGTGGCTCGAGCGAGGTGATTAACGAAAATCAAAATCGAAATAAACAAAGAATATCTTGTTTTTAACTCGTCTTTTTCTCGTTTTACGAAAGGCTTCCTTTCGCCATGTAACTAGTTAACCATGGATCATGCCATTCATTTCGTATATTCTCGAGCCCCTTCCGGCTTAGGATTTGGATTTGGATTTATACCCTTTGCTGACCACATGGCGATGAACGGTTTTCCAGGGAGATTTCCACGGGGCTTTGAATTTTGCGGCGGTAACCGAATCTCCTGTCCTGTTTATCTGTCGGAACAATGGATGGGCAATCAGCACTCCCACCTCGGATCAGTTTCGAAGTTGACTCCTTTTTTCTAAATTGCTTCTTCTCTTCACCATTGCCTTTTGATTTACCGAAATGAATTCACATTTTTCTCGATTCGAAATTGCTGACAGGTGATGGTGTAGTGGCGAAAGGCCGAGCTTATGGAGTTCGAAGCATACGCGTAGATGGAAACGATGCCCTTGCAATGTACAGTGCAGTTCATGCCGCCCGGGAAATGGCGATTACGGAACAGAGGCCAATCTTAATCGAGGTGACTCGACTGCGTTTTTTTTCTCTCTCTTGGATATAAACATAATAACGCCGGTCCATAATCTGAAAATAAGCCGGGATTCTTTCCCCGTGGTGAAGGCCTTAACGTATCGGGTGGGGCACCATTCAACGTCGGATGATTCCACCAGGTACCGGTCGGCCGACGAGATCGAGTCTTGGAACGTAGGCCGAAGCCCCGTGACTATATTTCGGAAATGGATCGAAGGTAAGGGATGGTGGAGCGAAGAAGCCGAGACAGAGCTCAGAAGAGAGGTCAAGAAACAGGTGACAACAACAGAGAATCAGGACATTGATTGCCCTCATAATAAACCAAAATCACAGATTTTGCCGATTCCTTATTTTTTTTTTCTTGGAAAGCAGATATTGGAAGCGATTCAGCTGGCGGAGAAAACCAAGAAACCGCCATTGAAGCATCTGTTCGAGGATGTGTATAATGTTCCTTCGTCGAACCTCGAGGAACAGGAAATGTCACTGAGGCAGATCGTGAAGAGTCGCCCACTGGATTACCCATCAGATGTTCCTCTGTAGTTATGGACTCTGACGTAAAACTCGAACTCGAACTCATAAAAATTGAAGGGAACAGTAGCCATCTGTCGACTCCTACATGTGATTTTTTTTTTTCTCAGTTGTGTAATGGTGGCGGCTTTGTCGAATTCTTGCACAGTTTCATATCAGCTTACCATTAAGGGTGACCAATGTGGTTTGATCGAATAACTGAATCCGATGTCATATATATCTATTGTCGAAACTGATCCGATATAAAAATCGAAGGGTTATAATTTTTCAAAATGGAAAAATGAAACGAATAAAAAAATAATTGAAAAAGTGGGAAAATTCTTTGAAAAATGCATATTTTTTCTCAATAGAAACTGATTTAAATTGAACGCGAACATACTTCAATATAATAATGGAAACGTTATAATTTATTTTTTTAAAATCGAAACAATCGAATGAAACCCTGAATATAACCACCCCTACATGGCATATATAGGTTTTTCATTCCCAAAGAACTTCAAATACAAGGACTAGATGTTTCGATTCAGTTTTTTGAGATCGATTTGAACCAAATCCAAAATTTTGATAATGTTTTTTAACCGACATATCCAAAAATCTCGAATAGTAATATTATTAGAAATTCGAATCTTTCGAAATCAAACATTAAAAACCCGAAAAAAAACTCAAAAAATTATTAATGTTTCTCAATAAAATACAAAAACCGAACCAAACTGAACAGAAATCAATCTGAACTAAATATAATAACCAAATGATAAGCATTTTTTTAGAGTCGTACTGAATCCGAACCGAAAAAAAACCGTATTGAACTTGAACCGAATACTGAATCACCACGAGACAAAGCTCTAGCGTATGCTCTAGTTGAAGATAGAGATTATGGTCAGTTCACCAAGGGGAGAGAATCTAGCACGTGAATCACGATGTCAAACGAGCAGACTCTAACCAGATCGGACCAATTTATTCCGAGTCAGCTCATTTTCAACCCAATTTGTTAAGTCTGTTTTTATTCGGGCCGAGAAATTCAAGGCTCGAACTAGGTCACTCGAGTTCGCGAAAAAAATAAAAATAAAAAATATTAAATATAATAAAAATAATTAAAAAATAATAGTTAATATATTTTAAAATAATAAAAATATTTAAATTTGATAAATCTTTTTAAAATTATTTAAAAAGATAGATGTAATGAGAAGATAATAAACAAACAAAAATTTGTAAAAAAAAAGGAACCAAATGTAATCAACCAACCACCAAATTTAAAAAAATGGACCAAACTTGTTTTAAATAATATTTATCATCTTTGAAGAAGCTGACTTTGCCAGATACTTCAATGAGTTTCTTCATGATAAAATCTGAATGCACACCTACATCACATTCAGAAGATCTTTATGCCCGAGACATCATCGTATTCCGAGGATGGAGGGGAGTTAGATCGATCGAAAATACATTATCGATATCGTCCACGTGAAAAATCATGGAACCAGAAATCTCAGAAAACTGTATACTGGTTAGCGAGAAAAAATCTCAGAGATTATTAAATTTCTCCTCTTCCATAGATTCTCTGACGGCTTTCAAAAGCCTCGGCATTAGCTTCTGCGTGGTGGCGATGATGCCGGTTTTGTAACTGAGGTACTTCCCTTTCGAAAAGTCGAGAGGGTTCCCCTCTGCATCACTGACTATACCTCCAGCTTCTGTACAAGATTCATGTATGGTTACATAAGAGCAGAGGGTTTTGATTGATTCTTGACGATTGAGAGAAGTATAAACGGTACCTGAAACGACAACCGAGCCGGCAGCATGGTTCCATATCGACTCTGCTTTCCGAGTAAACCTCAAATACACCTCTCCGTCCCCTCGTGACAAAGCTGCGTACTTTGTTTGGCTGTTGACCCTGATGGGAAATGCCTTGATCCCCAGTTTCTGACACGAAATCGCAGATTTCAGGACCAAAAACTCAGGGCATGGGAGATGCAAGAGAGCAGATTGAATACAGCAGATACCTTAGCAATGGAGCTGTGGAAGGGCACTGGTGTGTGATATGACTCGAAGAAAGTTGCTTTTTCGGGATCATCTACACTGCTTACCTGCACCTGATATCCGTTGGTTGACTCATTTTAGCAACTTGCTTATCCATTTCATTACATGCTCCACAAAATAAAGGCCGAGATTTGAATCATATAACATATAAACCCGACAATCGTACTACTATATAGTTGAAGGCAAGAAATGCAAGTGAAAGGTGAGGAATGGGATCAAGTACCTTTTCGGGAGGAGACAAACCGTTGAGCGATTGGGCATAGGTCCCTGAACCGATAGCGGCAAAGAAAAGACAACCGACTTTGCCCGGTGAGGACTTCTGTATGTTAAAGGCCGTGGATTCCAAAGGAAGTCTTGGACAGGCCATGACACCAAGCACCACTTTGCCTTCCACAAGCAATGCCAACCCCACTGCATATTGCTCTCCTCTTATAAATCTACGTTGTAGGTTTTTGGATCATAGCAGATTCCAGCGCAAATACCACCGAAAAAGAGACCAAAAGGTGTAAGTACCGGACAAAGAGTGGCGATACCCCAATCCAAGATTTGCAAGATCGTAAAGGAAAACGAAATGAACATAGATAAATCTATTTATGCTTGAAGATGGGTTTGCAAGAAAGAAGATAATTTATGGTGCCTACTAAATGAATGTCAAACTTCAACAGAGAAAAGAGAATCACCAAATATAGCAGACTAGAAGCAGTACAAACACAAAATAGATTCGAGGAATTAGGTTGTGACAAGGTGTCTTCATGCTATTTTACGGCTTTAGCGACCCAACAAGTGAACTCAGATAGTTTTTTTTACTCACCCTCTGGTGCCACCTATAGGATCCAAGATCCAATGGCGGCCCTTGGGACCGCCTTCTGATTTGCCACGGTCGATGGCACTAAGCACGTCGTCTGAGGACAAAGGAGAAGCACCGCATGATTCATCGGTAGCGAGAGTATCTTTCACGAGTTCTGTAATACGTGCTAGAACCGACTCAGCACCAATCTTTCGCAGATCAGCAGAATCCTGAACACAATAAGAGAAGAAAAGTCAATACAACCACCGGAATCTATGCTTGGCTGTTCGGATTTGTGCAAGAGTTTTGCGTTTTTTTCACCTCCTCAGCCACTAATGAGAGCGGTT
>NW_010966092.1:1697369-1707527 GCF_000463585.1 Tarenaya hassleriana | reverse complement strand
GAGCGGTTCGGGATGGAGTTCCTTTTCCAGCACAAGGTTGACGATTGCCTGAGAGCCTGAAAATCATCCTATAACATTAGAGGAAAAACAGAAGCATCATGGAACTAGACGACATGTCTCTGTCTGATTTCAGAACCAAGAAAGGTGATTTAAGCACAGGTGTCGAGGGACTAATGCATCTTGGCCGGCTAGTTGTAGAGATGATTGTATATGAAACTGTAGAATTAACACCACGAATCCATACTTGGATGAGAGTGTTGTTATCAGACATTGAACGAGAAGAAATGAATTCACAGGAAAGGTTGACGACTAACCATAATCAGCAACGGTAACCGGGCTGCTGTCAGATTTCGTCCAAATGTCTGTTTCAGACAGAGACTTCTGCACTTTCTGGTTCAAACAAAACACTTCTAATCGGTTTAGTTTCAACATTCCAAGCATAAGAAGAAGCAATTACACTACTTTATTGGGTTTCCGGAAAAAAAAAATTGGCATTCAGCAATTTCACAGATTTCTTCTTCTTCTGGAAACAATTGAGGAACTCAAACCAATTACAGTTTGACACAACGGAGATGAACTAGCACAAGAAACGGATTAAACAATTGCCATCGATCGACTCCACGAAGACAAACACTGGAAACGATTAGACACAAGAATCTGCAGAAACGAACGGGTTTGTCTTTGGTTTCAGACACAAAAATCTGCAGTCAAAATCGAGATCACACCCTAATCCGTACATTGCCAGAATACTCATCTCACTCATAAGAAGCAATCACATTCAACATTGAATCCAAAAGGGGGGGGGGGCAATCGACATCAGATTCACATACGCACAAACAATTTGATAAGGACGAAAAAGGAAACAGATCAAGGAAAAAAGGGAAGGATTGATCATGGAGGGAGAGAGGGAGGATCGTGCCTGGCTGAGACGAGCAGCGAGAGAGACGGCCTTCTTCGCAGCAGCAAGTTCTTTTGCATAAGACATTGAAATGGGGAACAAGAAGGAAGAAGGAGAAGAAGAATAGTGGTGTGTGATTGGAGAAGGTACAAGAATCAAACAAATGGCGTTTCTGATGTGTGTGTGTGTGTGTATATATATATATATATATATATATTAAATTGGTGTAATGACGAATGGCCTTTTTCTGAACCGTTGGAGACGTACCAAGTTCCCCGCAAAAGTTGGTCAATGGACTCTTCTCTCTTCCCGGAAGCTTTCCTCACGTCGTTGTATATATCATAAATAATAAATAAAATAAATACAGGGCTTTAAGAATTCATATTGACTCTGCATATGAACAAGTCGAGTCGAGGGCTTTATACATATACATATACATATATATATATATATATATATATACTACACGTGACTGCATATTCACTTGATTCCAAGAATGAGTCATCGACTACTTGATTGGTTTTACTGTAAGAATTCTCCCTTTTTTCTTAAAAAACGAAAACGAAAATAAAATGTACATAGCTGTTAGAAATTGTATCTAATTGAATAATATATTATTGTTAGATGATAGAATTCTGTGCTTGGATAGAATACTACCACTGGGCACTGGCAGCCCAAGCAAGGCATGCAAATTGACATATATATATATATATATACACACACAAGAGTAAGCCATTGACATGGACACAAGATTCAGCCAATCTTGTCAGACAGATTTATAAAATTGCATTATATATAAAAAAATTTTAACAACAAACAAAAATCATTTTAACAATGACAGAGACTGGTCAACACAAGGAAGGAGCCTTCACGAGGATTTTGGAAGTGGATCCACAAACAGAAGCTCTTTTTCTTCCTAGAAGCAATTCAATGAGAAACATTAAGGAAAAAAAGCCCTTCTTCTATCACACAAATCATTCCAGCCTTCAGTTCTGATTTGTCTCCGAATGGGAAACCCCTCCCTCTCTCTCTCTCTCTCTCTCTCTCTACCCATAAACACAAACAGTTTCTTTCTTTCTTTCTCTTCCTTTTATGACATTCAAAGTACAGAGGAGAGGAGAAGAGAGACAAACCAACTGGAATGGATACTTAGAAGTTCCACCTGTCGAGCTGTTGCTTGGCCTCAGCCATGTCCTTTTGTGCTTTCTTTCTCCGGTAAAATATTGGACAATCCCGACTATATAAAACAATCAGAAGAAACCAATATGCAAAACACCATCAGAGATACAGTATATAAGCTGCTGCAATTAAAAAAAAACAAACTCAAAAGATAAGTTGCCAAATGCCATTCGGTCAAAAATTCATAGCACAAATTATAACAGTCTTAAAAGAGTGCTATGCTTTTTCCACATTGTGCATAAGCATCTGCCCAAGATTGTGGTGAATGAACGGCAATCGCAATGCGCAAAGTTAGTCACAGCTCAAGTATTTTCCATGAAAAGAAAACTGAACAAAGTAAAGGACAGAATTTTTGAAAAAAATACAAAACAACAAAACACCTGGTGCAAAGTACATCCTGGTGAAGAGAGCCTTGGCACTCTTGACACTGAGTCCACAGCCTCCCGAAAAGCTCCTCTAGCTCTGACACTGAATCGACAAGAAAAACTTTCAAATATTCAGACTGGCCAAGAATTCTAAAATGAGAAGCATAGATGGTACCGTCTTACCCTGGGAAACTGTTTTGCAGTATAGTTCAGCTTCTCTTCCTTTGCAGTGTGAGCATAGTGTTCCCTCTCTGGTTTCAACCAAATACCCATCAGTCAGCCCCATGTATGGAATCGGATAAGTAATGACAGGAATAAAACTTTGTTATATCGAAGATCGCAGGCAAAAAGCTCATGCTTGGATCATGATAGAATGAACAATAGAAATTAATCAAGTTTTCTCAGGACCCACTTATTCTTTAAAACGGGAACATGATCGAAAGGATAGCAAGCATCTGGGAAATACCTAATCAAGGCTTTGCAACCAATGCAGCTCAATTGTTTCTTGGCAAATTTCATTATGCCACTGTTTGAAGGAGTAGAAATCGATATTGACCTCGTGTGACTTCCATGGAGAAGTTCCTTGCTAGCATTTTTCAAGATCGGCTCAAATATCCTTAGAAGTGGCTGAAAACAACATTTGCTTCAACCTCTGACTAGAAGAATGAGGGGTATATAGCTAAAAACTTGCAGAGCAACCTCACATGCTAATTTACCTTGCAAATAGAGGAAAAAGACTAACCTTGCTAATTTGGTTCTCTAGGTAATAATTCGGGTCTATAGGGATGTTATTCTCAAGCACGTAGATTGGATCTTCTGACCGTTCATAGGCCTAGTTAGCATCAAAATCAGGATAAGACAGTAAGAAAGAATGGACTCAACATTTTATGGGAATAGCACACAAGGTTAACATGAAAGTTACCTTTGCACCTTTGGCTGCTTTTATAATTACATACGGAACTCGATCCCCAACATTTGGTGCAGTTGCAGCATCTCTCTGTCAATTACATATGAACAAGAAAATAATATCTTACTCCTAGTACTTCGACTTTTCAGTTTTAAAGAGTACAAGTGACACTGGAATGCCATGAACTTGCTAAAGGAGTGTGACTTCTTCTATGATAAGTATACAATTTGGTGAGGTCAATATATATTTCAATGCATCATTAAAAACAAAGCTTGAAATGCAATGATGGGTAAAAAATATAACAAGCTATACAAACCTTGCGCATGCGTTCAGCAAGTTCCACATGTGCTGCTTTAACTTCGTAGTCATCCCCTGTTTTAGTTAAACCCTGTCATATCAGAGTCAGAAATATTTCATCAATGGCACAGAGATACCAAAGACTCCAAATATACGAGTTCTTTTCTTTTCTGACTGCATTTTTATTCTCAAAATCTGACCATTAAGTGTTTCCCAATTCAGTCACCTCAATACTTTTGATATGGAGTTACAATATTTTGATACTCTTTTATAAATTTCTTCCTTCACCACTAAGAAAGAAACAAATAAAATATTGAAGTAACGTCTCTACTACTAGGAAACATCAGGTGATGACAGTGTTGGAAGGTCCAGAAACATAAGAACAGTTTCATAGTTCAAAAGAGAGGGCATAAGTTTTTGAAAAAGGGTGTCCCTTTATGATAATCTTGAATATAGCTTTTACCATTACCATCCACCCCAATGCGATGCAAAAATCAAATGGACAAGAATCCAAGCAAAAGATCTTTACCTTAGTAATCACCAAAAGGGATAAATCAACACGGTTCATGAGAAGATCTGAAATTGTATTCTTAACATACTGAACCGCACCAGGAATATCTCTATCAATTAGTATTTTGTGAAGACACTCGTTCACGAGGTTTTTAACCAGCAAACAGTTATCCCTTCGGACAGTTTCAATTCCTGTCAGCCACATATGATGTGTTTAGTCAGAGAAAAAAAAGGAAACGATGTACGTTGCTTATAGACATAATGTTTTTTTTTTGCTTTTTTTTTACCTTTGGTGTCCATTTTGTCAAATTTTTGTGGACTTGTCCACAGCAAACCAGCATACCTCTTTTTGCTAATGAGCAGATATGGGAAGTAGACCTTCTCAAACTCCAATTTGATGGGCTTTTTGACATAAATACACGTCAAGAAATGAGAGGTGTTCAGTTGAACTGAAGCTTGTGATAACTATTTTAGAAGACATTTTAATCTTCAACCTCACACCATGCACCTGGAAGAAGGAATCAATAGTGACACAGAAAGATCACTCACTTTAGTGAAAGTCCCACTAATATATTCTGCTGCTTCTCTCCCCAATGTCATTGCAGCTTCTACATCAGAAACTCCAAATTGCACCATAACGGAATCTGTGTCTCCATAAATAACCTAATGGCATCATTGTCAGTCAAATGCAAGCAAGCCAAGACAAATCTCATATTCACTCCAGACTCTTAAACACCAAAAGTAATCTATTAACAAATGTACCTCTGCATTATGTTTATACCCTCCTAATGTTGTAAATTTATCTTCTACAAGTTTCTTTGTCTGTTCAATCATCTGACGGCCTTCAAGAAGAGACATCGGTCAGAAAAAACAGAAATAAAATAAATAGATGGAAACTTCAAACTGACCATAAAAGAAAATCTGAATCTCTAAAATGTAACATGGTAAAGGTGAATACCATAGCTTGTTACACTGGAAGATATTTCTAAGCATGGTAACTGCCCTACTGTGGCTCCAGTAAACCCATACACGGAATTTGCACTTATCTGAGACAGCAGAAATTGAAAAGAAATAAAAGTCAGCAAAGAGAATACTGCTCATAATCAGCAAAGGTTCGAATTATTTTTCTGTAACAGACTGTTAAATAAACCGGCGGTAAGAAGCTTGCCTTTAATGCCAGCTGTCTACCATCCAGAACAGCCTTCTCCAGAGGATCCTTAGCATCCTAAACCAGACAACACAGGTTTCAGTCATAACAAGCTCGGCAGTTCTAAAATTGGCTATGTAAAATTGTTGAAGGCAGTACACATGATGCAGTGTTCATGTTCTGAATTTCTGCACAAACAACAGAGCAGTTACCTTTAGATCCAACTTTGCTCTTTTTCGGGCAGCAATAAGCTCTTCAAGAATTTCTGGGAGTATCCCCTGTAATACATATTTGTTGCACTTACAACTTAGCTAGGATGATGCAGAACAAAAGGCTTGGCATCATATGAAAAATGATATAATTTGGTGATAGTCACTAGAAACAAGAAAAGGCAACCTTTTGCAAGCTTGACTTAACAAATGCTTCCCCTGATGGAGTTTTATTAACACATTCCGGTGGAAGATTCAGTTTACGTGCATCTTCAGGTGGCACCTTGATAGAAACCAACAAAGACAAGGACATGAGTATAGCACCCTCAAATTGATAGGATGCGAACAATAGATAATAACACCACTAAGAATTGTTAAAGTCAGAAGGATTACCAAGGTACAGTAACATAGATTATATGCCATCATAATTGAAGGGTATAGTGATGCAAAATCCAGTGTTGCGATTGGCTTCTCATAGAATCCAGCTTTTGCTTCCAAAACCTGATTATGATTGTAAACTCCAATTAAAGGACATGTGACAACAGTTAAATATTTATTATTGACAGATGCTTTGTCAAAAGATTAGATAGGAAAACAAATCAGAAAGAGGCAGAAATATAGATACCCATAAATAATTAACTTACTGTTGCCCCTTCATAAGTTCCTTGTTCAGATCCTGATTGTTTGACATTCGGAAGAACCAGGTTCTTCTGTTTAGCTTTCCTTAGAAGCTGAGATAGGACCTGGTAGAAAATGTTTAATGTTAAAATACGACATAATCAGCAACCCTCGTCAGCAAACAATAGTCAAACACTTATTTCTTGTAAGCTACCTTGATGCTCTGTCCTCTAGAAAGAAGAAAAGAGAAAGGGACACCAGTTACACGAGCCATTTCAACATAATTGTATATAAACATCAATTTGTCCAAGAGCCTCTGCGGAAGATATGCATCCTGCAGCAGCAAAGTGAAATGTGGTTAGTTTTAGCTTTACTTTCTCCTACAAGATTCAGACTGTAGATCAGAAACAAACAAATGAAATAAAAAAGTGAAACCATAAAGCATGAGAAGACTTAGTTATTGAAATGAAAAGTCCCAGTAAGACTGCAAACCATAGCAAAAGCCAGAATTCTATTAATGTGTCAAAATAGCTTCCACTCACTCCATGTCCATGAGAAATAAAAAAGCATTTAATCAGAAAAATTCCATCACCTACCACTACAGAAAGTCCCTCAAGGGTACCTCTCTTCCAATATACTCTAGAACTCATGAATGTTATACACTAAGATCTCAGAGCAAGAACATCAATCAAAACCATAAAAAACTATCCAACCATTTGAACATTAGGGATTTAAATAAACCTATTCAGATGAAATAATTTCTACTCGCAAAGCTGTTCAAATACAAACATACAGGCATTTTTTTACCTTCAAACAGTAAACGGCAAGCCGCCTCCGTGTTTCTGCATTTCCATTCTGAAGATCAGATATGATTGAATGGTGGACATCTTCTTTCTGAACATGACAAACAGGTTAGCCATATACCGAGGCAATAAAATAAACCTGGAAAAAAATTTGGCTCAGAAAAGCAGCCTCACAATGGTCTTTTCAACAAAAGTACCGCAAACACCCATACCCAACAAGGGAAATACAGAATTAGAAGAAGCTTCACCTGCTCAGAAAGAAAGTGTGCTGAGACGGAATTCAACGAGTAAGAACTCAATTTGTAATCTCTTTGCATCACCTGCAATAAACAAAGTAAGAGGAGCTCGATATCTGTACAACCATTTGCAAATAAAACCATCAAACAATGACTGGACAAAAACACAATGATTAGTGCAAAAACCTGAAGCAGATCAAACTGAAGTCTCCCTTCAATTGTAACCTCTTTGCTTTCCCTAGTTCCATATTGTCTGCAACATGACTACACGTTACTACAAGCCATGTAAATATAGCAAGACAACTCAAGATACGGAGAATAAATTAAAGGAGAGAATGTATGAGTTACAACCAAATGCAAAAAGCAGGAACATTAGGGTATAAGCTACAAATAAAATCCAAACCATTGCATTGCATCTTTATAACAAAAAAGAACTGAAGTGGAACAAAAAGCAAGAGTTAAAGTGACAAACTAAAAAGAACTAAAAAATCCAGCTGACAAACTTCCTACATATCACCTTGATGAAAATGTTGTATCCTTGACACGAACTCTGCTGTTCTTTATACGACCAAGGATAGGGAATTCCGCAATTCCAAGGGTTTCGGCTCTCTGGAAATGAGGAAACAGCACATGAAACTTCTTCAAGATAAAAACTCAGTGAAAACACAACATAATAGATTTCGAACACCATATTTGAAAGCGTCTATTAAAGAGGTGTGATGTAACAGACAATATTTAAGAAGAAATGGCAATGCCTAAGGTACCTCAATAAGATAAGGTAAATCAAATTTGCAAATGTTATAACCGATTATGATATCAGGATCAACTTCACGAATCAAGTCCTGCAAACAAAACATCTTACATGTCAGTTGAAAGGGCAATACAGGTTTTTCAATAGCATGCCAGGGAACAGAAAAAGAAACACAGGTACAACAGAGAAAAAAGATAGGAGGCCAAAACAATACCCTCCAGGCTAGCAAGACTTCTCGTTCTGTTTCAAAAGACATCACATCTACGCCTACAATTGGAGCACATGACTTAAGAGTCATGACATTACGTACAAATGGCTGATCCTCTCCCTGTAGAGTAACGAGGTTGGCAACCTAAAAAAAAACACAAATGTTATTGTCGAGGGGCTGAGACAAGGATACCAGAGAAATATTAGGAGTTTAATCATGTATTTAACATAGAAGTTGTAAAACCATCTAACCTGGATTACAGGATCGTGCTTAGGCTCCGGAAAGTGTCCTTTACGACCAGCACACTCAATATCAAAACTTAAAATACGGAAGGGAGCCATTTTTGAGTATTCACCTTCTGGAGCATGACTGATCAAATCTAAGTACCTAAATCCATGTTAAAGAAGGCAATCAAGTAGGCTAGTAGAATCCAGTAATAGAAAAAGATAATACTACTAAAACCAAAATATAGATGAGGATACATGCAATCAAACTCCATTTGGCAGTATGATAAAGTCTTTGCTGCCTTCTTATATTTCCCAGCAGGCACTTCGATCCAATTTCCACCAACAACATTGCAATCGATCATGAAGCGAAGAGCAAAAAGGACATTGCTCTCATATGTTTTAAAGCTCTTCGTACCCAAACCATCAATTTGTATGCCTCTATCAAGAATACCTATCAAACCCAGTATCAAAATCAGTATCACGTAACAACATTTTTGGTGAAGAGAATGCAAAACCATTAATTCAGTGAAACCCAAGTCGTATACAAGGTATCATATTGCTTTACCACGGCAGGTAGCAACCATAGTCGGCAATGCAACTACAATCTTGAGGAAAGGTTGAGACTTTTGTTGCTGGTAATACATAATGCTCTGTTTCTGCACCACTTCTATTCGACAGACAAATCTTTGGATCTTGCTATTTTTACTGGATTCTCTCATCCTTCCCTAAAGCAATAACAAGAGAGTTAAGCATAACCAATGGATGGTAAATAAGATAAAAATTAAAACAAACTAAAAAATATGTTGACCTAAATACCTCAAGAATCTGATGGAAACGAGAGATATCATCTGCTCCCATTCCAGGGGGGCAAGCAATGTAGAAGTATGGTTCAAATCCATGAACAAGGCAACATACGCTCTGACCTGTCAAATTATGATTATCAATAAGGGGCATATTCCTCAACTCTCTAAACTTAATGAAGAAATACATTTCTCCTGATGCTAAGAAATGAAAGCCACAACTTAAGCAATAAGCAATGATTTTTCTAGACAATATCAAGCCAAGACGGTAAGAAGAACTCCCCATGTTAATATCTCAAGATGGACGGAGGATCTGAACCGAATTGGAGCCTCCCACACAAGTTAAAACAGAACACAGAGAAGATAAAACAAAAAAGACCGGACACTCAACACACGAGGCACAAAAAACGAACTAGTTCCCAAGTACCTCAGATGTCGCTCTAACAAGCACAATTTCGGGATAATTATATTTCACAAGAGGCTACTAATTTGTCCATAAAGGAGAATGGTTAAAGAACACACCTTTCCTTGTAACCCCAAAAATCCTAATGATCGCCGCTGGACCTGACGAACCAGGCAAGAGCTCCCTGTGGCTCTCCCCAATCACATAATCAATCTCCAATTGCTGGAAAACTGACCCATCAACACCACAAAGGAAAAAAAATCAGCGATTCACAGAACCATAAGATTTCCGAATCAAAACCCTAGAATTTTTTAGTAAGATATACTTAACCGATGTTCTGCGAGTGAGAGAGAAAAGCAGATGAGACCGGAGGTCGAACCCATTTCGACAACCGCGAAGCAATCGCTTCACGCTCCTCCATATCGCGGAGGATGAGCGAATCCTCGTCCTCTTCGCCGTACAATAGGGTTTCGTCAAGGAACACATCCTCGTCCAAGAACTCATCCTCTAGTGCTCCGACCGCCGGCGACGGAGTCGAAGTGTCGGTGGCCTGATGCTTCGCCGCCGGTGGAGTCTGGGCCGGGGGGGGCCGGGCTCTGG
>NW_010966092.1:1659773-1697040 GCF_000463585.1 Tarenaya hassleriana | reverse complement strand
GGGCCGGGGGCGGCCGCTTCCTGGAGTTTCCGCCTCTGTTCATCGGTTGTGGGTGAGGAGAGCGGGAAGAGAGCACGTGAGAGCGTTGAGTTGAGGGGTTTGAGAGCAGAGAACGGTGCGATTCCCGCCAGTTTTCCTAGGGTTTTAATTATGTATATACCTTAAGACTCCATTTCTATTGCTATTACAAAGAAAATTGATGGTTTTATTTATAGAATATTAGAAATTAAATTAAATTATGATTTGAAAGTGGAGTTTAAGACAAACGGTCGCCAAAAATAAATTGGACTTTCGATTCGATTATTTCCAAATCGAAAAATTATAATATTTTTTTATAATAAAAAATCTAAATTCCAACTTCATATAAAAATAACAAAAAAACTGTATTTTTTTAAATTAATATTTTTTTATCAATAAACTGAATTCGAATCGAAATTGAATATAACGGACACGTAACATAAAATCAAATGAATATATAAGCCGAAACCGAAATGGCCACTCGTGATCAAAAGACAATACTCTCTCTCCTTGTCTATTGCTTCATCTTCGAAAATGGCGGACGACACGATCCGCCATGGAAGAAAACCTCTGAGCTCAAACGACGTGCGCAAGTAGAGATTTCGCCTTCCTTTAAAAGGAAAAATATTGCAGGCAAAAGGAGAGAAAATCTCCTGGAGATTAGGCGGGAAATCTCCCATCTTTTCATGAACAACCCTGTCTTCCTAACTCTGAAGAAGATAATGGTCACAACACAGATTATGATCCCGCAGATGTGTATAAGGAATCTTGCAAGTGGGATAGAGACAAGTAGACATGCAGACACGGAGGAAGAAGCTTTGGATCAGTTGGACGGTCCAATGTCTCTTAAGCTGAAGGAAATAGACGAGGATGATGATGATGATGATGATGATGATGATGATGATGATGATCCACAACAGATGATTGCCTTTGATGGATTGAATCTATATGTTCACATCAAAAGCATAATGATGGCATTCTTTTTCAGACAAAAACCCGACGCCCTTTTGTTCAATGTTGAAAGAAGTGCTGCAGCTATGGCTATTGGCCTCCATGGCCATTGCAAGTGACTTATGCAAGAAAAGAAATCTTTAATGGAAGTACCTGCCATTTTCAAAACATGTTATGATCATTGCAACCTGCACACAAGTCTCTGAATCTGATTCTTCCAGACAGTCTCATACAAAGGTTTGAGATGGCAGAACTTTATTTTCAACAAATGCATAAGAACTCTCATAAACCGGCAAGTGTTTACAAAAAACAAAGGGCTGCTGGTAATGGTTTAATGGTTTACATACGATGCTCAAAGGCTGTGGCTTTGAAAAGGACCAACACAACAAAGACCCAAGTCAGTTTGGTATTACTCTGAATTTGGTTAGAGGAATCGAAAAAACAGGAGGTAACCAGATTTTGTGTTCCAAAGAAACTTACCCGGCCGAAACCACAAAAGGGACAGCACCAAAACTCTAACAACTACTTGGGAAGTGTTTTATCAGAAGATGAAGACTTCTCCACCGATTGAGCGGATTTAGAAGCAGCCTCTTCTTCTTCAACGAGTTTTCGCAATCTCTCCTGAAGAACTCGTACTCTATCCTCAGTCTTTCGAAGCTTCCTCCATCTATAGGCCAACCACATAAAAAATCCACCATACACAACCGTATACGAAGCCCAGACATACGGGTAGGCTTCAGCATGTTCTTTGAGCTTCTTGTATTGTGCTTCTATCGCCCCAACAAAACTAGGAGCCACCTGGTCGGGGCTCTGTTGATTTTCTTCTCCATTTTGTCGCGTCGCCATTTCTCCTTCCTAACATTTATTTTTTCAGCACATGAGTAAAACACTTTGATCAGCCTAGAACTATCTGCCAATGAAGCAATGCCAAAAAGGGAAGAGATACAGAAGGCAAAGGAGATCAGAGAAGGAAAAAGCATAAACTGAATGATCAATAGTACCACAATTTCATTTAGATGCAAACTCAACAGATCAATGGATTACATAATCTACACTAAGGATCCAAAACATATTTTCATGACCTTTCACTAAATTCAGCTAATGGAATTAATCTCAGATGATGTCATGAATCCGGCGGCCTAAGATGTAGATCATGAAGCTCATTACATGCAAATTACATTTTTTTAAAAAAATTTCCAAGCCAATATGTTAGAGTAGGACCTTGAACACAGAGAGAGAACTCGTGATGATGTCCCAAAAATTCACTAGAATGCAAAGCCAATCGCTTTATTCTTCCATCTTGTGGATAATATTGATCCAAAAAAGGAACAAAATCGAAATCTTAGCATCAACCCTCGAGTCATAAAATCAATGAGGAAACCCGATTTTGACTCCACTAAACTCCCATGCAAGGAATCAAGAGAAAGGCCGTGACCGAGTCAACTCGGGGGGCATCTCTCAGGCATTTCCACGAGCACGACCCAATTCGAAATCGATACCACCACAATAAAACCCAGAAATCACAGGTCGAGACCAAGACGGCGGGCTTTCTTTTTCGATATAAAGATGAACATTAGCGAAATCTTACACCGAAGAAAAAGTCAAGGTACCTGGAGGAAGCAGCCACGGTTCGCGAACAAGTCCAAATGCAGAGAGCAGAGAGCAGAGAGACGGGCGGCTCAAAACCCAGAAAGTATGGGTTTTTTGGCAAAACCCCGAGAGAGAGAGAGAGAGAGAGAGAAAATGCCCTAATCAAGTATGATACGATGAAACCTTCGGATTCTATCAGAGACATAAGACTTCAAACTTTTTATCCTTTTGGTAATGTCTGCTGTGGTTTCACGATGTATTCTTTTTCTGAAGCCAAATCCCACACCACCGCAGTGTTAAAGAGAAAAGAGAGAGGCTGAATTCCATATTACAACAACATAAGTTTAAGTGTAAGAAACAAAGATAAATTCCATATCAAAACAACAAAATTTTCAATCCAATATACTATTATAATTTTTTTTAGCCCAATATTTTATATATATATATAATATATATATATATATATATTATATCACAAAGATAACAATACCACACAGCCACATCCTAATACTGTAAACATCAAAATTTCATACATTATAATATAGTCAGAGGCCCCGGTTGGGGCAAGCGTTTGCAAAATGAGAAGGGTCACCGCAAGAGAAGCACCTTCTCCCACTTAGAGGTTCTCCAGTCACAGAGACGAAGCTTGTGCCACCACTTTCCCTGCCTCCTCTGCCTCTCCCTCTCCCTCTCCCTGTGCTCCGGCCAGAGTTAGAAGCCGAGCTCGCTGTGTTACTGATACTATCCTCCCACCTGAAACACAAAGATTTGGGAATTACACAGATTACATCATGAGCGTATTTCCTAATCGATTTGTGTTTTCTTAAGTTATGTTCCTTGTAGAATTAAGAATCATATCGAAAGAATTATATACGTAGTAGTGTATTTCCTAATTGGTTTGTGTTCCTGATGCTATCCTCCTACAATTTGTCACGAAGCAATATGCATATTCTCCTGGTTCCTAGGATAAATCTGTGAAACATCTAAAGTTCAGACAGCTGAGTTATCTGGCCTTGAATATTTCTACGGATTGGTTACTACACTAAGCTTTGTTGGCTCGGTGTTCAGACTAGATATAGATGGAAACCTTTGGCATCGGGCTAATAATAGATGAGAACAAAAGACCGTAGGATTGCAGGTGAGGAGTACATACGAAAAGAAGCTGCAGCCTTGTGATGGACATGAGAAGAATTTCCTTCCCCTGTTAGCCTCTGTGTTGGCCGTACGCAATACACATGGTGTTCCACATGTGCTACATGAAACTGAAGCCTCCTCTGTATCACACCACCATAAAAAAAAAAGGAGAGAACAAAAATCATATATACCACAACCATGTGCTAAGGCTTAACAAGGACAATTCATTGATTGACTCCCTTGGCATGTCAGAATTCTAGCAAAGATGTTTATCATAACTTGTTCTATAAGGTTGTAAGTATCGTACCATTTCTCAGATTCGTTCTACTAGAACGAGAACTCCGAAATCCCGAAACCTGCGAAGGGCAATTAGTTGAAGCATGGCCTAACTGATGGCAATGTATGCAAACAGTCTGTCTCATGTTGCTTTCTTGGAGATTATTTGCTGATGCAGCTGGAGCTCTCCTTGCTACAGAACAAAACATCATTTTAGTCTGACGTCGTGCATCCGTGAGGCCATAGGAAAAGATCATGCAGTATAATTGATCGATAAATCATAATTTAGGCATACATTTTACACTGCTTTAGCAGTAGTTTCAGTATTTATCTTCAATTTGTAGTGTGTTTTTACAGAGTGATGTCTATATGCTAACCTGGTGTGCGTGATCCAGTTCCACATATTTCTATCAGCTGTTTCAGAATCTCATCGCAGCCACCAACACAGCCTGTTCACAGAGTAAAGACAACTTAACTTATCATTTCGACCATGACATTAACAAATGACAGGTATCAACCAGATAATATTGATGTTGGACAGCATCAGAATAACAGAGTGAACAACTGAAAGTTAAGACCCTAAATTAATTGCAAGTTTCTGCTCTACATAGAAGTAAAAAGACCAGAAATTGGCATACCTAAGTGATTAACATCAAAACCTGGAGGGATTTCAATCTGGCGGAACTTGAAACGAATCTTGTAAACAGGACCTGTTGGGAAAATTGAACCATTTGATTGAAAGCCAAACAAGAGATTGACATGTGTTATCCAGGTGCAGTATTATCTTAGTGTCTATGTTTATTGTTGTACTGGAAAATATAGGTATGAACCTGGAACACAGAATTGGCAGACATCAGTGGTGACTGTTGCTTCCAGTACAGGTCCAGGCAGCCAGACTGCATTTCTACACTGAAGATGGTGAGCATCTGTTAATTTAACTGGTGCACATGAGCTGCATAGGAGTAGTGCAACAAAGTCAGGCAGAATATTAAGTAAAAGCTGGCACCATTCAGACCTGTGGATAACCCGTGCACCCAACCATGAAATTGCCATCCTGAAAACAAGAAGCAAAGGAGATTTTGGAAAAAAATGCAAAAGTTGTGGAGCCCAGAGGTTGGCATATGATACAATAAAAAACCCAGAGATTGACATATAATTTTTGGTGAAGGGATGTATCAAGTACAAGTATATAGTTTATGCCATAAAATAACAACGCATGCTAAGCAACTACTTTTATATCAAGTACCCGGATCTTCCTGAGCACCATATCTGATTCATGGCAAACATTACACCGTCGAACAACTTCAGTACCTGTCTCGCTTTCTCCTTCATTGGTTCTATTAGATCTGCACAAGCAGTATTAGATACGTGTAGAAAGAATAAAATTAAGCTATACAGTACTTGGAACAAGGTATTGGGCCACCTATCAAAGAAAATCCCCATTGCTTCCAGGAGCTTCGTTTTTTTCACTCTTGCCTGTAAGAATTAGTTTTCAGAATTAATCTAAAGGATGCAAGAACCTAAATTGAACAATTTTGGCACAGAAAGTAACCAGTTAGGATAGGCTGACTCACATCTAAGAAACACGCTTTCATTTGTTGCAAGCAAGTTTCAAGAACTTCAGCTTTAGTCTTCTGTCCAACACTAACTTCATTCATATCATGTTCCATGATGGCTCTCAGATTTGGTTTCCATAATTCGTACCTGAGGAAAAAATGGTGATAGAATGCGATCTAAACAACTGAATCTTCATACAGATTATTCTCTTCATAAGATAATCCTTTAAAATACAAAAACTAGGCAAATTTTGCAAGTTTCCACATATTACAAACTCTTGATCCACAATATATGACCAAAAAACCCCCCTAAACAATAAATAAGAAAGTGGGTACGAATGCATTACTAACTCTTAGACATTTTGGATAAGGAAAATTGATTTGTCAACTGACATGAAGGTTTTCTACATACCCCATATCATCATATCCCATAACAAGCGCCTCACCCTGAAACAAAATCAATTGCATTAAGCTACTTTCAGAAACGAGGAAAAACATATAAGAATTTGTTAGCGCTTGAATACTGAAAGAAACAAGTCGACAGAAAGTTTAAGTATCATATCAACTACCAGATTGGTTGGACAAAAACGGGTATTAGTATCCTTTGTAGCATAACCCCGATCAAGGAGCTTTTTTATGTGGTCGTGCATTGTTGCATCTGTCCCAATGCCTGCCTAACCAACAGAAGAAGGTGGCACAGAACCAACAGTAAGACAAATAACTGCCCGTGAATTCTATGTATAGATGAATAAGAATATGCAAACGACAAAGTGAATTGGACAGCCACAAACAGGACGATGTTTATTACCTTGTCCATACAACTCAGCAAGTCGGCTTCACTCAGAAGGGGTGGCGGTCTCGTTACAGCTGAATCAAGAGTTAAAGTTGTTGGGATAAACTGCACATAATCAAGATGTTCCGGACTAGTTATCTATTTCTCCTGGCTGTAAAAGCTAAATTGGTAGCATGAAAAGAAAAGTGATCGAGAATGAATGTTAATAGGCAAGCAAATACTCGACATAGCCTCCTTTTGTATAGCAAAAAAAGAACAAAATTTTCGGAGCCAGAGGCACAAACGACTAGTTGTAATGGTAGGAGAGACTCAAGAGACGTTAAAAATCTTAGCTCCTTCTACATATAGTTATTGATGCTCACAGACTAGCAGTCTTGTCCATTTACACTAATCAAACTGGAGTTGCTTGCTTCTACAAACGCATGAACCCAACTCTTCATGCCACTATAGGTAAAACACACACATGGTAACGTTTTTCTTTTAACAAAAAAAGAAACAATTCAGAACTTCCCTATTTGCTCAAATCTAGAAAAAAATTTCCACTTTCATTAAACTTGAGGTAAGTAACTTGTGAGCAGGAAAAAATAGTGCTAAGCTAAGGAGACACAGTTAAGTAAATACAATCGATATCTTACTGAAAGCAGTTCAATAGGAGCAATAAAAACAGGCACAAACCTGTTGCCCTCTTTCATACTTTGGAATCACTGAACCTCCCCACGATTCGAATCGGTACACGTCAAGGTAATTTTTCTAGACAAACAGAAATGAAGCAGGTCAATATCCAGTATATAACAAAGTAGAGAAATCCACTTCAATACCTTGGCAGGAAAAATACAGCTTTATATTATAAATTATCTGCAGAAGCTGAAAAAAATAACAAGCAAATAAGAGAATCTTACGGCTAATATTGCTCTCCCAGATGCAGAAAACCGCTCACCAGCAATATCGATTTCCACAGTAGTTTCAGCACCAACTGCTGGCTGGGAAACACATGCTAGAAAATGACGAACAACTAGTTCGTACACATTCTAGGGAAAAGGAAAAATAAGTTCCAAAGGGAAAAAAAAAGATTACAAGGCTGTACATAAGCTTGGAGATGCTAAATAAAAAGTCACAAGACTTTGGGTAATGGTTCAACAGTCATACTTACAAGGTGATCTCTGCTCCAGTTAGATTCACCACTAGAAAATTTTGTCGGGTGAATTGGTGGATGAGCCTTGTCATCATGACCCCCATTACCAGGGTTTCTCCACAATCCCTCCTCAGGGTTCAGTAGCCTCTGTGCATATGAACCCCATGCAGGATGTCTTACTTGTTCGTCCACAATTGCCTAAACAAAATGTAAGGATCATAAGAAACAACTATTTATCAAAAATATCAGAGGACAGTATAAACCTTCAAAATAATTTTAATACTCATGAATAAAAGTTACCCACACGCAAATCAGTCCTGCTAGAAAAAGAATCGGTCTCTGTACGCGGATAACTGGTGTAACCAGCCTGATAAAGATCTTCTGCCACCTAATAAATCACGATTGATGTTGTCGAACAAAGATACATAATTTCCGCTTAAAATGTCAATGTGCCAATAAGAATGCAGAAAATCTATTGGGAAGAAACTGGAGTTCGATTGTGAATGAAAAACCAGCAAATCATATATAGACGCAAAACAGCAAAATCTCTTACACTCATTGAACACAAAATAAATTTGCACATTGCCAGATTTCAAGCATACTTGGTCCAAATAAGATTCAACTGACTAGACTTTCTTAGATGATTAACCACAAAACTAGTTCAATATTTTGCCAATGCAGTCTAAAACGACAGACTAAACAGAGCAGTATAACTAGTTAGGTAGACGATGGAAAGAAATCCAGCCATCCTACCAGGACAGAAAACAAAAGAGAAAAAGAACCAAACCAAATCAGCTCTCGCTTATACCTTCATAGTCTGCTCTGAACTCATTCGAAAGTATCTCGAAGCACGTTTTTCAAGTTCAATAGTGTTCAAAGGGTAAGGAGGATACTTGAACCTTTCCCTTGGCTGTGGGACATTCATGACCTGGATGGAAAGAGAAGAAAAAATAATATTTAGTGGGAGCTGATCTATCAGATACCAAAAGATCTGCAGGAATGAGTTAAGGTTTCACTCACGGTAGCAGTAGGTTCTTCAACACACATTTCATATAATATGGCAGCTGCAGCGTAATCAAATAGATGTCCACGCCTGCAATCCAAAATTACATTTTATGACAACAGTTAAGGGAAATAGCTAGGAACCAAAAATAAATGTTCCAATTCATCAGAATCTTTATTTTCTGTGAACCAAATTATCAAAAATTACATCCAATTGAAGGTGGCAAGGCCTTCTTCTGATCTGTGAGAGCAGTTGATGGTCCAGTACTCTTCTGGTTCATGTGCCTGGATCTCCCAGTATCGTTCTACGACAAAGCCTAGTGTAGGAAACTGCACTTCAAGAGGAAATAAATAAAAACTCAGCTGTATGAAAAACATTGAAAATCATGTCTCTGATACAAATAATAATGCTGATGGTACTGACAACCTTTTCATAGTGGTATCATCACTTTACCTGACAAGGACCATAACTTATAACAGAACTCCTTTCATCACCCATGGAGTCAATAGAAAACCTATCTCTCAGCAACATTGTCTGAAATCGAGTGAAAGAAGCGCCAATCCGCAGATCTATCTCCTGAGGTATCCAAATGAATGAATTAGATATACAGATGGTCTATGGGAGAAAATGATGTGCAACCTTATTTCCAAATAATACCACGGGTCCATTTGCAGAGTAATGTATAAACACTACATCTAATCGGTATGCCAGGGGTTTACGGATACTCACTTGCCTAGCATCTACAGCGTGAGCAAACAATTGATTAGGATCTCTAAGATTCTGAACTGCTTCATGAATTTCCCTGAAATTTTCAATACAAACGCATCACAATACTCATTTATGGGTTTTCAGACAGAGAGAATAAAGAAAATATAAAAAGTAATAACCTTAGCTTCCTCTACCTGTCAATTAATGCAGAGAAATGAGCCCTCCGTATAACAAGATTATGACGAACAGCCCTACAGACCTCAATAACTTCAAATGCAATGTTTTCACCTTCCCTATCACAATCAAGCCACAAAACAAGCCAATCGCTTCTTCGTGCTTCCTCCTCCAATGTCTTCTTAATGTCTTTTTTGTCCTAATCACTCAAAAGAAAAAACGTCAATCCATTTTGATCAAAAAAAATGACACTTGACCTCATAATTCTCGAACCCATCATGCATTATCAGGCAAAACAATATCATCTTACTCCTCCAGTTCCATTCCCAAATAATCCATAAATTGCCCTGCCCAGATATCGAATTCAAATCGCCCAATACCCAATCATCAATGCAACAACACACACAGGTAGACGTTGACATAACACACAGAAACGCATGTATATGGCATACTTGAAGCATCACCTACCTCGGGGACGTGTTTCAGGACAGGAGCATGGTAGAGATCGGCCGGGTCGCAGGAGTACCACTTACGGAATCGCTCGGCGAACTCGAGCTCCATCAAGTGACCCGTCACGGAGGTCATGTGCATCCGACACGGCTGACCATTGATGACGTAATCGAACTCGAAGATCTTGTTGTACCGAGACCTCCCCTCCCGGGTCCGGAAATTTCCCCGCGACAGTATTCCCGCAACAGACTTGGCGACGGACGGCTTCTCCGCCACGTTTAGGACAGTCACGGGGCGACCACCGTGTCGTGCCATTGACGGAAAACCCTAGCGGTTTTTTTCTCGGTGGGAAAATCGAAGAGGGAGCTTCTGCTTGCAAGCCCAGACCAGGACGAAATCGAGGAATTTTCCCGCCCTTTTGAGGACTATAACTGGGCTGCCCTCGGGAAAGTTTACATAATTTCAAATAGCCCCCTCTATCTTTACATATTTACCTATATGGCCTCGGAAGATCTATTGATTTCTTGAAGACAAAAAAGTTTTTTTTTTATAGGACAGGAAGTATGAAGAATTCAGACGGTGGAGTCTTTTGCATAACGAGGGTGTGATAGTGCGGACGAAAAGCTTCACCTTTACCTCTACAAAGACTGATTCAGAATTTCGATCGAAAGGCTAAGACCTTCGAATTCTATCAGAATTCAGTATCTGTGAAAAACCCAGATGAAATTCTCGGCAGTTTCAGTCTTCCTCCTCCTCCTCCTCCTTCTCCAATGGCTCCCACTTCTCCGTTGCGACGGCGGTTACGATGATGCGCCTCCGACCGTCTGCATCGTAGGAAGCGGGATCGGTGGCGCATCCGTCGCCTACTTCCTCCGTAACTACTCCGTCTCCGGCGATGGAGCCCGGATCCTGATGTTCGAGCGCAACGGCGTCGTCGGCGGACGCATGGCCACCGTTACCATCGCCGGCGAGACGTTCGAGGCCGGAGCTTCGATTCTTCACCCGAACAACTACCACGCTCGGAACTTCACCGAGAAGTTTAACCTGAAGATCCGATCGCCGTCGTCGTCGTCGTCGGATGATTCATCGCTCGGAATCTGGAACGGGAGGGAGTTTATCTTCAAGACGTTAAGAGCTAGTTTCAAGTCTCCACTGTTGAACTGGATCGTCTCGTTGATGAATGATCTGTACATCTTCATGCGTTATGGGTTCTCGATTTTCAGGATGGATGCTTTCATTAAGGTATTTTCTTCTCCATCTCTATCGTAAATCGAATACAGTTTCATGAATTTGCAGTAACTTGAATGATAATTCATGAACTTTTCAAGGGTAAATCAGATTAAAGGTGTAAGAGTGGCTAGATGCAGATTTGGATTTCTGAGCAAACAAATGTTCGGATCGCGTGCAGAGTGCAGACTGATCAAAGTAGATTCTTTATGTGGTTTTAGCACAAATTTGTTCCCTTTCGATTCATGAATACAGTCCTTGTAACCTTATCTTGCTTGGAAATTAACTGAAGATTCAACAATATGAAGAAAGTTTCTCTGCTTGAATTATCCAAAAGGGAACAAGAGAAAAGAGAGAAATGTGGATGTTCTTGCTGTAGTTATTCAGTTTTGTGTGTCTTCATGGATGTAGGATGCTGTGGGTAATTTCTTGAAGTACTATGAAAGTCCTGAAACAAGACCCGTCTTTGATACAGTTGAGGAGATGCTAAAATGGTCAGGCTTGTACAATCTCACGAGGCGGGCTCTCCTGGAGGAACTATCTGATGCTCAGATGTCTCCTTTATTAGCCAATGAGCTCATTTCCGTAAGAATTTCTCACAAGCTGAGATATAGCTACTCACCTGCTAGCCGTTCTTCATTTCCAGCCACATAGCCATCTCGGTTTAATGAGAAAATGCCGATCAGAAACCATGAAAAATATCAAGGGATGCCAAATATATTGAGGGGTTCTGCACTTTTCCTTTCCAGGTCATTACAAGGATAAACTATGGACAGAATTTACTCATCAGTGGACTTGCAGGTGCAGTCTCCATGGCAGGTTCAGGTGGAGGATTATGGGCTGTTGAAGGTGGGAATTGGCAGATGGCTGCCAAGCTGATTAATCATTCGGACGCCATGTTACACCTAAACGAGAGAATTGAATCCATCTCATACCTCGGTAAATATTACGAGCTTAACTCCACAAAAGGAGGCAGCTACATATGCAATGTTACAGTGGTTGCTACACCACTTGATGAAGTGGATATTCAGTTCTCACCTCCAACCTCTATACCCAAGGGAGAACTACAGCACACACATGCAACATTTGTCCGAGGACTTTTAAACCCGGTAAGCATCAATGTAGTGTAGTATGATGATTAATTCTGTCTCGGGATTTGCCTCTGAATGTTTCTTTCCCCTTTCAAAAGGGATATTTCAGGCTGAAATCTGTCTTGGATATACCAAAGCTGGTGGGAACCGTTGAAGACCCGGAAATTCCATTCTCTAGCATCTCAGTCCTCAAGAGACACGATGACAACGATATGACCTACAAGATATTTTCGCGCAAACCTATGTCAGACGCCTTGCTGGATGACCTCTTCAGGTAACTCAGATATTTTGCACACTCCTTCATTTATCAGTCTCCTCCATGCAAATCAGAGGATTTTAGTCTGAAACAATTGAACAAACGACAGAAAACGAGTAACTACCTTGTCCGGTTTCTAATTGCTGGTTGATTCTGGTGAAACTGTTTTCTTGTGTGGAATAGTGTGAGAAAAGAGACAGTTCATATAGACTGGGCTGCATATCCCAAGTACCATGCGCCTGAGGTTTTCGCACCATTTGTATTGGACGGCAACCATCTGTACTACGTGAATGCATTTGAAAACGGGGCAAGCACCATTGAGATGAGCGCAGTGGCGGCTGAGAATATGGCAAGACTCATTATCTCCAGATTTCCTACAAAGAGATCATCTTCCACGAGCATTTCAGAGGGCAAGAGTTCTTCAGACACAAGAAGCTTTCACTCAGAGCTATGAACTTAGGATGCCCGAACAGGAACAATGCAGGTATCAAAAGCTCAGGGCAATGTATATATATAGTTTACAGGACAAAGAATGATTGTAAAAACTGAAACTGCTTTTGATGTTTATGTTTGTATCATAGACAGCTTTTTTTTCGGTTCTGGTTCTGATTCTGATTGAGCTTGTTGCTTTCTGGTAACTGTCTTTGGGAAGACTTGGAACCAACCAAAAAAGCAAACAAACAAACAAAGACTATGCAATAGCCAGCTATTTGTTATATTCAGAGGAAAGTCACAGAATTTCATTCTTTACAAATTTGTAGGAGGAAATTACACAGATCTTTAGGAACCCTAAAAGGAAAGTGTCAGAAGAAACTGTAATGGAAAAGAGGAGATTGAGGGTCTGCATACAACTTGTGCAGATGAGAGAGATTAACACTCCATGAAACATGTGTAGATTAGATTCATCTAATCTTGAATCAAGCAGGCAATGGTTCTTCAAGAACTGCAACAAGAATGGGACAAAGCAACCAAGGCATTAGGAGTTTGAACCAATTTGTCACTTTGACATCAGACTGTGTTCTGTTTTGTGAACATAAAATGTAGAGAAAGAAAAAAAAAAGGGGGGAGGAGAATATATGGAGAAAGGAGAAGAGAAAACCTTTTCTCTTTGAAGGAGCTTCAGTAGGAGTGATTTCCACAGGTGCTTTGGTCGGTACATCGGGGAGATCAAGCTTCTCGGGTTCTCCAGACAGTGCCTCTGTCGTAGGCACTTCAGGCAAGTCTTCAACAATAAGCTTTAACAATCAAACAAACAAACATATATTTACATTATACTCCGAGAAATGTTAATGTTTCTCATCCCGAGACTCGCTAAATACGCATAGAATTGTGTACACAAAGTTTATTAAGCTCTCATTTCTTATTTTCAAGTTGAAAAATTGGAAACACCTTATTTCTAACCATTGTAATTCACAATGTTATTATCCCCCCAGAGAAGCAGGGTGGTGTTATGGAACTAGGCAGCACGGGTCACATAACGATAAACGATATGTTTGAAAGTAAATAAGGTTGAAGAGGATGTTTATTAAGTGATGAAGGCCGGTCAATGTCGATGATTATGAAGAGTAAATTCAAGATGAAAGCAGAAAAAAAGAATACCAGATCAAGTGACACATACCTGACTTTCCAAGTTCTCGAATTCTGCTAATATCTCTTCCTCGTCTTCCGCTGATAGTTTCTCGCCCAATATGGCATTCAGTTCCTAACATCCAAATGTAGGTCAATTCATTTAGAGTTCAGTCAGCATCAACAAAGAAATGACAAGGACGATAGTTATGTCAGTGAAATCAGGATAAAGCTTGAACTTTTAACTACAGAAAACTGCAAGATAGATGAACCTAAAATGGCAAAAATATGCAACCTCTGACCAAAATCAAGTGAGACAAATAAAGAACTGTGTAGATTATTATCATGATGATGAGGAAATCAACTACAGATTCACAGAACATGTAACTTGATATCTAATTGCAAAAATGGGCCAACAAAAAAAGGCAGATAGAACATAAACATGACTGATCCAGGGAAAAATGTTTATAACTCACATCTTGATAAGCTTTGGCCTCCTCCGTGTCATCCATTAGTTTTTGAACATCATCAAGGTTTATCTCGCTTTGAATCGCCTTAATTGCATTGGTACCTTGCTTTAAGCTCTCAAAGACTGCTTTCTGCTTGCTAGCAAGTTCAATATCTGCCAACTGAACACAATAGGTGGAAAAATGTTCATCTAAAATCTCTTGTAGATAGACAAAAAGAGAGACAAAAATGCCCCCATCACGAAAATTACAAAGTTCCGTTACCGTTAAACGAAAATGGAGACATCAGATGAGATGACAGAATCGAGCAATAAATCACAATCAAATGGGAAAAGAAAAAGAAAAGAGTATTTGGAAGATATTTACTTGTTGTTCGACATTGATGACCCATTGATCCACTTGCTTCAGTAATTCTTCTTGCGCCCGCTTCTTCTTCAATGCTAGCAAAGCCCTGTCCTTCCGCTTCTCGCGGATCAAATCTCTAGCAGCTTGCTTTTCAGCTTCAATTACTTTCTCCAGCTGAAAAGAAAATGTAAAAAGATGGAGGGTAAGGTAATAAAACACAACATAACAAGCAAGAACTGCATTGCAATTTGCATTTCCTCGACCCGAATCCACTATTTTGATCCCACACGAATGTCACCACACGTGAGACAGAAAGAAATGCATCATTGAACTATCAAATATTATCTAAAGACACATAAACTACATATGTCTGTCGAGTAACTTTATGTAATAAATCAATCAAGCACGAATTTTGCATCAGAACATCAATCTAATCCCACTTCCCAACAACGAGGAACGTCAAACTGAGGATCAAAGTAGCAAAATTTGGCAATTTTTACCCACAAGGGGCGTGATGAATCAAGCTACTGAACGTTCCTTCAATCTCAGTTCCGAAATGGGCGCTCCAAATCAACACGATGCAATACCTCAGATCAAATTCTAGCAAAATCAATCTCACAAACCGAATGTCGCCCGAGCAAAGGCAGTGAACGTGAATCACGAACCTGTTGTTGATACTGACCAAGTTTGCGCCTCTGGGTTTTGAGAGAGAGAATTGCCCGATCAACCTCCGTGATCTTTGGTTTCTTCACGAACAAATTCCCCATCTATTGATTTCGAATCGTCGACAAGGGAAAAAAAATCGGCGAGAGAGAGAGAAATACAAAAAAAAAATGAAAGATTTATCGTCCAGACGAAACAGAAAAGCCCTAGATTTTTGAAAAGCTTTGCAATTTCAAACAAAGTCCAATCCGTTTTCTCTCCCTCTCTCCCTTCCTCAGTTGGACACACAGCTAAAGGTACCACCTTTGTCGCCTTTGGAGAGAGAGAGAGAGAGAGAGAGAGAGAGAGAGAGGAACGAGAGAGTAAAACGCATCGTTTTAGAAACGCGCGTTTCAAAACGCGCTTCAGTGAAACGCGCGTTTCTGGTACCACCTTTGTCGCCTTTGGGGAGAGAGAGAGAGAGAGAGAGTAAAACGCGTCTTTTTGGAAACGCGCGTTTCAAAACGCGCTTCAAGTCGGTACCATTTATTTTAGTTTATCTCACGCGCCGATACGGCGCGTGAAAACACGAACACACATTTCCAAGCCAAAAAAACACAGTATATATAAACCCCGGGAATGTGGAGAGGCATAGGGCTTCCATAGTTTATCCCAAGAGTAAGAACACAGAGAAGAAAAAACACTGATTGTCGGAGAGGCAAGTTTCAGTGTTCATCCGTCCGTGTTTCAGTTTGATCTGACGAGAACTTTCTGGGTTTTTCCTTATAGGGTGTTTGTCGGTAAATGTCGTCGAGAGGAAAGAGAAAAGAGGAAGATGGCCGCGCGTCGGATGACGACGCTGAGGCTCACGCGCCGGCGAAGAAGGTGGCCAAGCCTGCTGACTCCTCCGACGAGTCTGGTGACATCGTTGTCTGCAATGTTAGTCCTTTTCTGTGTTTGAGGGATCAAAATCTCGTCTCTTAGGAATAGTGTGTATTAGGGTTTTGATGGATAGCCTGTTTATAGGGGTTTTGCTTAAATTGATGCGCGATTAGGAGCGAATGCATTGCGTTATAGGGTTAATGTTTGTTTGCTTTGATCAGATATCCAAGAACCGGAGAGTGACGGTGAGGAATTGGAATGGGAAAATTTGGATTGACATTCGTGAGTTCTATGACAAGGATGGCAAGACTTTACCCGGCAAGAAAGGTTAGATTTTTGCTCACTATCTGAAACTCAGCATGGATATTAATCTGTTTGATTTGTGGCAGTTCCCTTTCATTTAGCTGTAGTTCATCTTTACCGTCTTCTTCCTTGAGATTCTGTGTAATTGGCTATAAGGAAGGTGATAGCTTTTTGCCATTAAAGTTACTGAAATGGTCAAATGAGCAATTCTTAGACTTGGACATGCGTGAGGAAGTCCATTATGGTGAAAGATGATTCATGAAGGAGTTTTCTGTCTCTATCTTTTTTTCTTCATGACATGCTTATATGGCTTCTAGGGTGGCATATATACCGCTGCTTCCTGTTTTATCATGATATCGAGAGAGTATTGAAACATACCCTTTTGCTTAAAGGTATTTCATGTCAAAGGGTGCATCCCTTTGATCTGAGCGTTTTAGGCAAAATGAAGATATCAGTTTACCGATGTATTTCACGCTTGTCAAGAATTTGCGGGAACTGCTTCAACTGTTTTAGTGTTTTGAGCAGTAGAAGATGCAAAATTCTAGAGATACAGATGCAGAGGTCTGAGATTATTTTGTATAGGCCTTGTTGTTACTTCCCCTCCTAATTAACCAAATTTGGTCTAATACGTTTCTCATATCTTTTTTCGTAATCTCAAATTCAAAATCCATCTTCATTTACGCGGGTGGCTTAGATGGACTTAGATGAGTAGACTTACTAATTAACTCATTACAAGTATTCAGGCAGTGATCTCATACACCGAGGAATGATACCTAAGTGGTTTACATCTTTGTATGTATGAATGATGTATGCATGATGATTTATAAGAAGCAAAATCTTAACAAGAGTAACTGATATGCTTGTGATATGATGTTTCAGGTATCTCTTTGAGTGTGGATCAGGTATTTCCATTGCATTGCATCCCCTGGTTTTCATGGCTGATAGGAAGCGCGCACACACGTGTGTGTGTACACACGTGTGTGTGTGTGTGTGTGTATCTATATATAGATCGTATTGTATTAACAAGTTTTTTCTTACAATGCAGTGGAACATTCTCCGGGACCATGTGGAGGAGATCGACAAGGCAATGGCCGATGCTTCTTAGGTCCCTCTCGTGCAGTAGTTTTGATTTTGTCTAAGTCCTGACAGTGTAAACCGTGTGTTGTCTCCTTTTGGTATGCTTTGTAAGTGACGACTCTCTGGGTCAACTTAGGAACTCGCTTGTCTCGTTTTGGTATGTTTTGTAAGTGACGACTCACTGAGTCAACTTAGGAACTCGCTTGTCTTGTTTTGGTTCAAACCCTGTTTATGATAAGCCACGGGATGTGTAAGAATTTCACATTTTATGATGCCTAAGTAGAAGTGAACTTCATGGCAGGTCACGTACAAATTTGAAAGAAGTCAATATATATACACACACATTTGAGAAGGTGAATTCACCCGTAGTTTTTTGATAGAGCAAGAAGGGAGACAAAAGATTAGCATGTGAACCAATGGATTTCTTTCTTGTCCATAGCTCTTGACAAATACCAACTCAAGAGGCTGGGACACTGAGAGATCCCATATCAAGCACCCTTGGCAATATCTGCATTACACGAGTCAATGCAATAATTATTTCAAAAGTTGCAAAGAGAAGGCACAAGAGAATGTACAAGCCTTTAATAACCATATGTATTGGCTTTGTTATATATATAAGAGAATGATAGCAAAATCCTATTCCTACCTCACCGACCCGAGCTCTGATTTTCAAAGGCACAAAGTCATCCGCTCGCGTTTCTCCTATATTTACGATGGCGGTCACGGCTCCTGCTTCGTGAGCTGCCCTGTATAAGTTGTGTTTTAAATTCGATAGTAGTAAGCAACTAATCCTCTAAAAAAACTGCATAGTGATGCATAAAGAACAATGAATAGAGTAAGATGCTTCTATTTGCTCGTCTGTCCCCATCTGATGCCAAAGATAAAAATTTAATTCGAAATCGAGGCATCATTATCAGTAGAATCCTTTCAATTTGAGATGATAAACATTAGACTCTCTGTTGACAAAAACAAAGTTTGTTGGCAAAAAGCATCTTACCTGACGAGGCGAAAAGCAGACATAGTCATCAAAGATGATCCTAGTACAAGAAATGCATCGCAGCCTTTTGCAATTTTCATCACCTTGTCAGCTCTTTCTTTCGGGATGTTGTCTCCGAAGAAGATGACCTTCAAAATTAAGTACAGTAAGACGTGTAGTAAAACACGTATAACAATCGAATATATCTATCTTCTCTAGAAAATTTCTAGGGGAGCTTATGAACATAATGATTTTTTGGCTACTGCAATTAGCAAATGCGATGCAGAAGGCTACAAATGCGTTTCCATAGCAAAATATCTTACATCAGGCTTTAGCACTCCATCACATCTTTGGCATGTTGGTATATGGAAATCTTCCTCCCAAAATTTCTCATCGATCTCAATATCACCATCAGGCCTTACTTTCATGCCAAAGCTCTTGTCTGATCCTGGATTTCCATGGTCTACATTTTCTATTGCTTCTGCCCACTATAGTACAACATCAAGTCAACGTGGGTCCCAGTCTAACAGATATAACAATGTTTCCAATGGTATTGCAAGATTAATATTGTCACTCAAGAATCAGTCATTTGAAGAGATTGCATATGACTCATCATAAAGTAGAGACAGACCTTAGAATTGATGGCTTTCAGTTGATCCTGAAAGGAGTCTCGAGGGACAGAGAAACCACAATCTAAACAAACAACAGAATATACTGTCCCGTGTAATTCAAGTGGATTGCTCCCAGCATGATGATGCAATCTGCAAAAATGGAGCACAAAGTCAACAAAAGGCTTGGTCATCCACAGAAATGCCTCGAAAAGAGCAAATCATCATATACCTGTCAACATTTTGCGTAATCATAAAATCTATTCGACCCGCCTTTTCTAGTGATGCCAAAGCAATATGAGCGGGACCTGGTTGCGCTGCAGTGAAACGTCTCCATCCAGCATAGCTCCTTGCCCAATACCGCCTACGAGCTCGGCTATGTCGAACAAATTCCTGTAGAAGGGGATCGCAGATAGTGGTTTAAGACAGTAACATGCTTCAAGTTTGCGTAGGTACTCCACGGTCGGGATTAGCTGGATCCACTTAGAAAACGCTTAGGTGATTACAAGGTTAAAATAAAAGCAAGAGAGGGTAGACTGAACATGAATGACGTCAAAAGATAGTACGCTTTCCTTAAAATATACTAGCCTTGCAGACAAAGAAGATTAATTATATGGACTACAGGTACATGTCTCTAGCATATTGGCTGCTATGAACTCATACTCTCATCTGCTTACAGTAAACCCTTAAGGCATGATGGACCTTGTTAAATTATCTGTGCATAACCTTGATTATCAGATAAAGTAGATCATATTTTGATGTCAAAATTGAAGAAAAAAATTCATAGGTCTTGCCTTTAGATCACCTGATGAGTAATCGGCCTGAAACCAGAACTGTATGCTCCATTGGGACTGCAGCGGAACTTTTACAAGTCAAATTACTGCAAAATAAAACTAGATATAACAAAAGAAAACATAGCAAGAATCCAAAAAGAGATTATAAAGTATTTTTTATGTAGTTACTGCTGAAAGTCATGCGCTCTCAGCAGTTGTTCATCACAGTTGTCAGGTTACTTTGACAATCACTTTCAAAGGATTTGAATAAGGTGGCCCGTGGAGATAATTATTAATCAAAGAATGGAACGATATGATATTCACAGAAAACAGAAAAATCTGCTAAATGCTGTCATCAGTATAGTTTATTAGATTCAAAAAGACCAATCAGCAGAATAAACAACACAAGAACCTTCTGTAATCAGGAATTCCACATTCTGTGCTGACCCCAGCTCCTGTCAGAATGGTGAGCTTGGAACTGCATTGGAGAGAAGGAAGCAATTAAATCGTAAGACCACGTACATCACAAGTGAAGCATGCCGTTTTTTCGTACAAGAAAACATCTAAACAATGACCTTTGATCAAAAAGCTGATACAACTTGTGGATATCTTCCTTGTTGGGAGGATCAGCATCAGGGACTATTTTCTTGTCCTTCAGAAACATTGGAGGTCCTATAGATTCAGTTCCCAGTGAAATGCCGGGGACTGAAATGCGACATGCTGTTTTCACAGACCGAGCGCAGCCCTTAAACAATACGACCATTCTTCCCTTGGACCATGATGGATGGCCCATACCATGCAACCAAAATGAATCTGTTAAAAGGAAACATCATAATATCAATTCAAGATAGAGTAAGCTATGATGTAAGCAATGGATCGGATAAAGCATCAGAAAGAAAGTCCAATCTAGGGTTTTTCGAACTCGCCTGTGGCAACACTTGCTAGCACTCTCATCATTTTCTCGAATATCTAAAACGGGAAAAAAGAATGAGCAAAAAAAAACTCAAATTAACAACAAAAAACATGCATTTGCACTCTCCTGGAAACATTAAAACACTTTTGATAGGGAAACTCAAACTTTCAGCACATCCCAAAGAACATGTTAAATAGAACCAAGTTTTCCACATCAGGATCATTTCAATTTCACCACGAATATGCCCTAATTCGTTCTCAGAGAACTCTACAGACTATGAACCCAAAATACGCATAAAACACAGATAGAGAATTTCCAAGGAGGCTCTAGCAATTCTCATAATCAATACTGGTTCACAGATTCTAATGAGAGGCTTCTACAGCGCAAGACAAAGCCATTAATCGAACACGATTTCCCGCATTCCATTAAAATTACCTCTTATTCGGAGTCGAAACACATCTAATGCAAACAACGAAATTGATTTCTTTGGCGATAATGAAAAAAAAAACATCAAATTATCTGCGAAAGACGCAATCCCAAGAAGCTCACAGTGACTAATGATAGAGGGCGGGAGAAAAGGCAGAGTCACATACACCGAATGGAGATCTAATGCGGCCGTCAATGGCGGACGAGAAAATTTTCTTCGAATTCCGCTATCCAAGTTTTTAAAATTTTCCCGGAGGTTTCAACAAATCGGACGATGATAGCTCCTCCTGGTCAATTACTGTGCCACGTTGCACCCTTATCCACCGTTTAAATGCGAGTTATTATATGTAGAAAAGATACCAAAAAACATGCTGAACTTCTTTTAAAAAAAATATCTAATATATTAATTGATTTGAAAAATGAATTTACAAGTTGAACGTTGGATGAAAAATATAGATAAATTCATGTGTTTTATTAGAAATTTATACGTTTAGAGTTTTTTGTTATTTTTTTGTAAATTCAAACTTTTTATGTTATTATTCATATATATATATATATTAAAAAATTTACAAGTTGACTGTTGTTTTTTATGGAAAATATATTGATAAATTCATATTTTCGTAGAAATTTAGGATTTAGAGAGTTTTTTTTATCATTTTATTTTGTAAATTCAATATTTTATGGTATTTTTTTCCTATGTAAATATAATATGAATATTTCATATGTAAATCAATTAGGATATTATCAAAATTATTTTTTATATAGGTCACGTTAAATTTAACAGTGATCGTACCAATTCATTATATTTATTTTTTATATATCATATATTAATTATTTGATAAAATTATTATAAATTTAATGTTAGGATATCACATATTTATAGTTTCCGATCACATATTTTATAATTGGAAAAGGGTTTGAATTGCAGTCAACAGTGTAACGAATAAAAAAATATTTAAAAAAGTAAAAAAAGAACAAAAACGGTGGAGAGAATAAAACATTGATCATAATTATTAACAGATTAGATTACAGAATGTAACAATTGCATTATGCACATTTTCCAATTTCTTAATTGTTTTTGTTCATCATCATCATCAGTAGGTGCTCTTGAAGGGCTTGTAGACCTTAAGGTCGAGCATGACGCCAGCAATGGAGCCGACACCCGCCACCACTGAGATGACGAGGCAAGACACACTCAGCATCTGCAGACAAACCCATCTGACGCTCCACCTCTCCACCTTCCTCTGCCTCACGTACATCTCCACCGGGAAATACACCGTCAATGGCCAAAACCCTAACGCCCCCAATATCCCCACCACGTCGTTGAAGAACGGCATCAGCATCGATATCACCGTCGTCGATACCACGAACCCGCTCCGGAACACCGCCCTGAATACGTTCGCCCTGTACGGAGCTCTGAAACCCGGAACCCGGATCTCGAATTCCTTCCCGAGAAGGCCATTTCCCGGGAATCTCTCCGATACCCATTTCTCGACGAAGGCGAAGATGGGCTGACAGAATACCTGGTAAGCTCCGACCAGGTGGATGACAATGGCGGCGTTGGCCACGTCGAGGAGCCAGAACGGCTCGTAGTATCCGAACCCCGTCAGGAGGTTTCCTGGCGCGAAATCCCCAAAGGCGGCATAGCCCATGCAGCCACAGAGCATGTAGAACATGGTGGTCACGGCTATGCTGATTCTCGTTGCTTTCTTCATCGTTTTCGACTCTGCAGGTGGAGATCTTACGGTGTCCTAACCGACCAGAAAACAAGAGATGATGTTACAAATCGTTTCGAAAGAAGATCCGATCCATCTGGGGAATTTGGTTTCGTTTTTCACCTGAATTTCGATCAGAACGACGGAGTAGGAGTAGGCAAAGGCGATATCTCCAAGTGCTTGAAAGCTCCTCCAGATTTTCTGGGTCTCAGTCACTGTCCCGATGCTTATTCCGGTAAGACTTCCTTTGAAGAACCCATTTGCTGAAATTTCCCGACAGAAACAGAGTTATAACCATCGATCCAGATCGTAGATATTATGCCATCCCATCATGTTGGTTCTTACATAAGAACTGGTGTTCTGCTTGGGGAAACATTTAGTTACCTGTAACCTGAAGGATTCCGAGGGAAAGACCAATGGCGGAGTAAGTGAAGGACATGACAGCAGCGACAATGGAGAGCCACCAAATCTGATCGAAATCTGGAATCTGAGAGAGCAAGATTTCCGTCAGACCGAACATGATCATGTACGGATTGCTCGACATGTGACACGGGTTCTTCCCTCCGCTCTTGTGGAAACAGTTCGATCTCTTGATCGCCCTGCACGATCAACACGAAAACCCAGATAAGATCTTCTCCTGTCTTGTTACATTCACTTTAAAGTTCGTTTTTTTTTCGATATTGCAGAAACTCACATCATGCTTATAGATGCTGCAATTGTGTATCCAACTGCAATGCCGAAAAGATTCAGGTACTGAATCAGCCCACAGATCTTGAACTTGAACCCACCTGCAAGAACAGACGCCGTTAAAGACAACACCGACGAAACAGAACAGAACAGTACAGTACAGAACATCATCCTCCGAGGTTATATACCGAGAATAGACCGGACAGCGTCCATGTAAGTGTAGTTTCTCTTGCCGGAAACTGGATCTCCGGTCCTGTAGCAATCGCTGAGAAGAGTTGAAGAGTAGTAAGTGACGAAGGAGAACAAGAGCATGACCGCAGGACCAGCTATCCAACCGAGCTGGGCTATCGCCCAAGCCAACGACAGAACACCCGACCCGATCACCGCTGTTATTATATGCGCACTCGCTGTCCATACCGTCCCTGAAACCATGTTTCGGAATTCAGTACTCCAATGCTTCAAGTCAAGGAACAGAAGGAAAGAAGGTGGTTCCAAACCGAGGGATTATAATTCGAAGTGGAATCCCGACCTTTCACATCACCGGTGCGAAAACTAGTTATTTTTAAAAATACCTGTGATATTTTTTAGATAATCGATACGTGTTGAATCTCATTACGAGTTACCCGTTCGTTTGAGGCGTCCATCGTCGTCGAAGCATTTGAAAGCAGGCTGAGGGAGGACATTGGCACCACTCTCACCCATCTGTCAGTAAGAAACGGTATATTTCTACAATCAAATTGGTTTCTTGTGGTACACGTAAGTCGCTTTCCTTGTGGAACAAGCAAAGTTGTGTGTAATAATACCTCAGGGAACCGAAGCCTCTGTCTGGGATGGAGACTTTAGTGTAGAGGAGAAGCCCTATGTATGCACGAGAGTGGAGATGGGTTTGTGAAACCAAGGCTTTGCTGCGTTTTGGGTTTGTGTTGGGGTCATCGGATTATATAGGCAAATGGGAAAGTGGGTATTTAATTATGACTGAAAATAATTATTTAAATAATTAATTTGAATCTGAAATTTCATATTGTGAAAATGGGAATGGCCATCCATCCAAGGTGTGCACTTCTCCTCCATCCTTAGAGAATCAAATGCCTCTCTGCTCCTCCGTACCTTTTGGGTTCGACCGAATCCTTCAAATATATAATTCTGCATATATTATGTGTTGGAATTATATCATAACCAAATCTGCAACTTCTTTATGGGTTTTCTTTACAACGTATGATTTCTATATATATATATATAGAAATCGGCATATCTAGAAATTAATAGAAAAATCTTGGTTTTTTATACGGGCTGAGAAATAGTTTTTTTTTAAATAGATAATATACTATTAGTTCAAGTATGATATAGGGTTTTAACAATTGAACTAAAAATGCAATTGGTTTATCATATCTAGCAAAATGCATGTTTTATATTTAAATTTGGATGGTTCAACTGATAAGAGGTGGAATAAATCTATTTTTTAATCCGGATTCGAGTTTTCATCGAGATGGACATTTATATGGATTTTCTCATTCTCTAAAATATATAGTTGGTCCAAAGATCCGATAAATATCCAGATTATATATATATATATATATATATAAATTGTGTATCATACGTTTAAACATGTTAAACATCTATGTACACAAAAGTGTAGTGTTTTGAAAGGAACCATTTTTTAAAAATTATAAGAAAAATAAAATAAGAAGAATAAAAATGAGGAATTTGATATATACATACACATATATATATATATAAGGACAACTAGGAAGGATCAGTCTTTAAAAAGAAATAGAGGATGTGAATGAGATGAGGAAGAGAATCGAATTCCTTCAAAGTGCTCTTATTATATATCCTCCATACATTTATTCCATTAAACAGTATCTTTGAATTCCAAGATTCCTTTGTTTTTTTTTTTTGGCTCTTAAATTAAAATCAAATCATGAAAGACACATGGAATATGATTCCTTTCCTCCAAATTAATAGTCTTCTATTCTTTTGTTATTTGCTTTTTGTGATATGATGAGTCGTGAACTCCATGCATCAATCATATTTCTCTTGACACATACCACCATACCATGCCATACCATACCATGTGTAATGTAATGAAATGAACCATTTGGACAGGCGACAAAAATGTTAGTGGCGATCGAATGACAAAAGTGATGTGATGTTTTCCCAAACCCATGTTTGGTTTTGATCTTGATTTTGGCCTCCATTATATGCAAATGACACACTCATGCACACATGCATATCTGTCTAGTACAAATTATATCTTTTTTCTATCTCCTTTTTCCTTTCGAATTTAGTATTTTATTAAAAAATTACCTCAAATTCAATTCATTTGATTTTAAAAATATCTAATGGATCAGTACTAAATGTATTGTTCAGTTCAGTTATGTATCATCAAACTAAATACCGAACCATATATATGTATGGTTCAGATGTTTCAAACTTGACATATATATTCAGTTCGGTAATTAAACCAAATACCAATCATATATATATATATGCTTTTGTCACTATTTCTGCTTAGATTTTTCAACTTGAAAGATTTTAATTTCGTAACGTTATGATACTTTTGAAAGTCAAAGTAGATACAAACTAAGCATAAAAAGGGTGATTTTGGCTCCATTGTTGCTGCAAAGCTTCGAGATTTCTTTCCTCTTTCTTTTCTTTTCTTTTTTTATTTTTTTTACTGATATTTAATGATAAAAAGCCAATGTATAATGTCGTGTTGAATATCGTAATCTCTACTCTCAAATGATGACTCGGAAGGAAACTGCTAGTTCTTACGGCTAAAAAGACTTGAAAGTTAACGGCCAGTAACCACCGGCGAGTGGTTCAGACCAACTCACAGAATCTTAATCGACCAGTCCTCGTCCACTCGGACTCCCGGGTTGCGGATCGTCAAGGCGGAACCCGATCCCGCAGCCCCGCCCAGCCTGAGCGGTCCCATCTCAACGTCCGTCTTCTGGTTTGATGGTTCAACCAGAGCAGATTTCGGTCCAGAGGCATGACCCATCAGAATAATCCTCTCCACCATGCAACCGGAAGAGAACCGAGCTCGTGGAGCGAGGTTCGAGGACGTGAGCCGCCCGTTTGAGAATACGAACTTGCGGTGGATATAGGACTCTTGCTTGAATTCGAAGCTTTTCCCATCATCGATGTAGAGTTCACCCTCTGCGGCTTGAGAACTGTTCAAGGCCACAACCTGAAGAAGAAGATGGTGAGTACCCACAAAAGGGTCGGACTTAATCTATCGACACTGCTCATAAAACGGAATGAATCGGGTTTTTAAGATGCTAAATCACAATTCCATACCAAAGTATAAGGATCATTGTCCATCTGAGAAGAGCTTCTCCTGAATCGATCTTTCCGGGGGATGATAGTTCCGGCCCTTTGGAAAGCTGGAATGCTCTCTTCCGAAACCTCGACCTTATGTGTCTTGCTTCCTGCATATATCTTCCCGCTTCTCATTTCATACCATGATTCTTTCCCGGGCAAGTACACCGATGCTTGTTTAGCTCCCTATTTCACAAAAAAATAAAATAAAAATAAGTCAGAAAATAAGGAGGAAAGAGGAAGGAGATAGTAGTTGCAGTCGGCTTTCGAAGTACCTTACTGTAAATTCCTTGGATCAATAGACCATTACCGACCATGAAAGCTTCATCGTTGCTAAAGGTAGCTTCATCATGTGGGAATTCCATCCACAGTGGCCGTACAACGGGAACACCGGTAACATTTGCTTCTCTGAACAGAGTGTAGAAATACGGAAGAAGCATGTACCGAACATGTATGGCATCTCTCATGAGTTCGGTATTGCGCTCCCTGAAACAAAATAGAGAATGACGGAACAAGAAATCTTGATGAATCCGAACCAGCAGAACAGAGATACCGGCCTAATGGCTAGTAGATGAAATCAATCTGTTATACGTCAGTCTGCTAAATATGAACCGATATCCTTCTCGTTTGTCACAAGGATTTCCCGACTAAACCATGGAATGTTTCAAGGGAAAAAAGCAGATTGAATCTCTCACCCGAATAACCAAGGCTCTCGTCGTTTGGTATCGTGATGGGCATGACCCCTGAAAAATGGATAGTAAGCTCCCAACTGGTACCACCTAACCAGTAATTCTGTTTCAGGGTTGCCAAAAAATCCACCAACATCAGCACCTGCAAAAAGAAAAGGAAGTTTCTATATGATCATGAGAAAAAGAACCTAACAGTAGAACTTGATCATGCATCATCGATACCCGAGAATGTTATTCCGGTAAGACCGAGTGTCAAAATCATTGGAACAGATACACGCAAGTGTTCCCACTCCGCCGTGTTATCTCCAGTCCAGACAGCTCCGTATCTTTGAGTTCCGGGAAAGACAGCTCTCGACAATACAAAAGGCCTGTCCTTTCCTTCTCCACGCATGACAAGCCCGTCTGAAGTCGCCATGTGAAAGTAATACCCGTAAGCATTATGAACTTCTCTATGTTCCACGCCCCCAACATGTAATGCATCTCTAGGCATAGTAACCTATTTTAGGAAAAAAAAAACATAAACTCAGTCTTCATTCTAGACGTAAAATCTCATATCGACTAACAGCGCAGAGGAGAAATGAAAATAGGGTAACAGGTTTCATGATTTTCCTAGCACTATCATCACAAGCATAGCACAAATTATAGAAAACAGTGACAGAAAACAGGATTAACAAGGAAGAGAGGTATACCTCTGGACCATTGAACACAGAAGGTTCATTCATGTCATTCCAGATGTACAATGACGGAGTGGAACCAACATAATTCTCGCACGAAAACCTGCCACCCCACCATGTCCTAATCTCCGGACTCAGCATATCAATGTACGACGATGAACCAGGCCAGCACCAACCATCAAAGTCTTTCCCCGACGAGTCCTTAACATAATACCCCTTCTGAGTAGTCTCCTTATGTAGGAAATACGAATCATCCCTCTTGATATGAGGATCCACAATAGTCACCATCCGCCTGCCCTTGGCAGATAATTTCTTCTGCATCTCCTCTGGATGAGGGAACAAGACTTTATCCCATGTAAAGTATCTCTTCCCATCGGTATGCTCAATATCAAGCCATAGAACGTCGTAAGGGATATCATGTTCATCGAATTTCGAGTCCACTTGCTCCACATCCTCCTCGTCTTTGTAATTCCACCTGCATTGGTGATAGCCTGTTGCAAACAACTGTGGCATAGCCGAAGTACCCGTCACACGTGCATACTGTTTCACTACATCTTTTGGCTCTGGCCCGATGAAAAAGAACGTATCTACGATCCCTGCCTCGCTCATCCAAAAAGTGTCGATCCTACTCTGGCTAGATGGCAAGGAAATTCCACTTTCCGCATCCCACCCATCTGACAAAACGTCAATCTGCATCTCAGCAGCATTCAACCAGAAAAAACCGGAACTTTTACCAGATTTCCCATGTGAAACCATGAAAGGGATTGACCCATATAGCCCAAATGGTGATTCATGGAGGTACTCAAAGACATCTAGATTGAAGAGCCTGTAAGGCTCAGATTCCTCAACTCCAGGACCCCTAGTCGGTTTTAGAGCGAAGCTTGTGGCGCGTTCAGGAATTCCATAAACAAAATTGGAATCGTAGAACGAAACATCGAAGCTAATGGATTGAGGGCCATACGGTCTCGAATCAGTATGGCTCCTAAAACTCTCTTCCCAGTTCTCGCCATCACTTTTCCTACTCAATTGCTCAAAATCGAATAATCCATGGGAGTTCAGAGACAAAACTCGGCGTCGATCGCCCGATTTCTCGCGGACGAAGATTTCAAAGGGATCATGCCGCAGCACTGCCTCGTAGCCGTCCGATACGTAGACCACAGAAGACGGACTATTGTCTCCTGCAATCGTCTCCGTCGTTGCGCCCTGCAACCAAACCTTCTTCTCCTCGAATCCGGAGACTATCACGTCGGGAACTCGGAACCGCTTCTTCGGCGGGTCCAGGGAGTGATCTTCATCGATCGTTAGCCGCACGATCCCATCCCGATAAACCGAAAGAGAGAGAATCAACGGCTTGATCTGATCCGCATCTCCTTGAGAATGGGTTTTCGGGAGGAGCTTGGCTACAAGGTCACCGTTGGATATGGAGACATCGCCAGCAATGAGAGGGCACGCGCCGGGAGTGCGGGATCTAGCGCGTTTGCAGAAAGGGGTCTGGTTGCAGGTGCGAAACTCCTCCTTTTTCCAGGAAAATGCTGTTTGGGAGCCGAGAAAAAGGAACAACACCAAGGCAAGAGATCTCATTCTGCTGCTGCATTCATGGAATCCCAATGAGAGTGAGAAATCGATGGGAACACACAAGAGAGAGTAAGAGAAGACGAACTTTCCGGGTTGAGTAGTTGTAGGACCCGAATACCCGACCCATTAGCCGAATGGTACGATCAGCCCAACATCGGCCCATTTAAAAATATCAAAAGAAACATTTCTTTTGGGAAAATCCCAAAAAAAAAAAAACACTTTACAATTTTTTGACAAAAAAAACACTAAACTTTAGTTATTATCAAATAAACATTAAACCTTTTAAACTAGTTTAAAAAAATACTAAACTTTTTAAATGATTCAAAAAATACATAAATTTTTCTGCGATTATCAAAAAAACACTGAACTTTTTTAATGATCCAAAAAAATATATTTCCGATTGTAAAAAAAAACTAAGTAAAATAATCTGACGTGTTTGCATCTAATTGGGTCACATCATTCATTTTGTTTATTTTGACCATCGTAGAAGACTTAAGTGTTTATTTTATCAAATTTAAAAAGTTTAATGTTTATTTGATAAAATAAAAAGTTCAGTGTTTTTTTTTGTCAAAATTGTAAAGTTGAGTGTTTTTTTTTTATTTTTCCATTTCTTTTTTATAAACATCACTCATTTTTAATGATTGTCATTTTTAATGATCGGGTAAAATATAGGACATGTGGGATAATAATACTATACTTTTTGTTGTATCTACTTATTTTCAAATTTAAAAAAAGTGACTCAACAGTTTTTAATTTTAGTATAAATCGATTAAAATAATATTGTTATAAAATCCTACGTGATATATGAGGTGTCATTGTATATTATAAACCACGTAAAAATTCATCTGATATTTTTAAACAAGTTTAAAAATTATTAAATTACTTTTTTAAGTTTAAAAATAATTAAACACAACAAAAATATAGAAATTATTATTTCACCAAATTATAAGTTTAGAAATTTTTAGATTTTTTTCTAAAATATATAATTTTATCGGATTAGATATGTTCAAATTAAATCATTTTTAAATGGTTTAGTAAACTATAAACATTATAATTTTCTGAAACTTATGAAGTATATATTAGTATGTGGAAAATTTTAAAATTTTATGAAAAATTGATGTGGAAATATAAGCCAAATGAAATAGCATATTGGTGTTAAGTTAACTAAGCAATGTTATTAATAAAATTGGTGCAAGAAGTATATTTTTTATTTGGTAGAAGAGAAACGTTCGGACATAATTGCTAGACAGCTTAATCTCATGACATATCCTAATCATTTTATGATTTATCTTTTATTTGTAATCATAAGCCCCACTTCTCCATCTAACGGCTATCACACACACATATATACACATATATATACACGCGATGGATAGTAATTTTGTTACGCATATTTGTAAATTAAAAATGTGATATTTGTAGATATTTAAATCAAATTCAATTATTTTAAAAAAAATATAAGAATATCTATGGATATTCGTATGCTACCGAAATGTTGAAAATTCGAACCGAATCAAATATCATATCAACCGAATATGAAAAATCGACGAACATCCAACCAAATTTTATTTACATAATAATAATAATAATAATATATGCGATAATTATAAAATTACTTTGTAAAAGCATTGGTATTTAAGAGGGTCTCCGTTGAATTCATTACAGTCAAAAAGTCACCGGACATTATCGATGCCCCAAAGGTAAAGCAAACGTCCATTTAAAAAGGAAAAAAAAAAACAGAGGAAGGGGAAGAAAGCAATGCTTCCATTGAAGCTGGTTCGATCTCTCGTCCTCGGCGAGACATTCAATCTCACCCACAATTCCGACGTCTCCGACAGAGATGGTGACGGTGACGGTGACGGCGACGGCGATGGAGATACTAAGATCCGGCAAATTCTGAGCTCGTCGAGACAATCACGAACCAGGACGAGATCCGACAAGAACACGGCAAAGACCAAGACTCCGTTTCTGTTCTTCGTCCCGACAAGGGAACTGATTTCCGACACGTATCGATTGGCCACAATCGCCAGAGATCTGGGCATGGATTTGTACCCGACCCCTTCCCTCTCTCACATCATCCTCTCGTTTCCTCCGCCGGAATCTTCATCGCCGTCAACGTCGCTGAATCCGCCGTCGTCTCACCCTTCGACGTGGTCCTCGACGTCGCTGTCATCGTCTCTGTCTTGGTCACTCCCAAACGACGCCGTCATGCTCTCGTTTCCTTCTCTCTCCGCCTCTTCTCTCTCTAACCTCCGGTCCTTCGTTTCTCTCTCCAAAGGGCTCTTCAAGGTCGTCTTCGCCGCCATTGATAAACCATCCATCGCCAGCCACTGGGATTGCTGCTCTGTCTCTCTCTTCTCGAGAATCACCGGCGAACAAATCGGTTCCATGGACGCGTTCTCGCGGGCTTTGGCGGGAAAAGGATGGACCCTTTACAAAACGAAGGAGAACCCATCGCCGGATTCAGACCACACCGCCGGAAACTCGGCGTATCTGTTCAGGAAAGTGTATTCCGGTCGGATTCCGACCAGAAGCCGAAACGGGTCGTGCAGAGTTAGGGAGCTGAGGCTTCCTCCGTTGGATTTCAAAAACGCGCCGCTTCGGATTCTGCAGTACTTGGTCTTGATGTCCGACGATGTCTTCGTTCTCGCTTAAAACCGAACACATTAACACTTCAGTTCAGTTCAGTTCCTTCTCTGTCCTTTTTGCAGTGTACACATCATCTTATCAACACAGATCTATCTTTTTACATGTAAATGTTCTCGTCTATGTAATAAGAGAGCAAAAGAGCCTATTTCAGCTCTGGCCGACGACAAATCATCAAAATTCCAATGGCGAATGGCAAATTCCATCTCACAACACAGGACAGTACAGTTTCAGTGCTTTGCAGAACAAAATACAAAGGGTTTCTATTCGTTTTCTGTTTGGTTTTTCTTGGGAAAACGTTTTGATGAAAGTGAACTTACATTTCTGGAGGAGAAGAAATACAACTATGGACAGAAAGGACACCAGAAAAGGAAAAGAATACACCGAAGAGAATGTGGATCGGTGAAGGAGAACGAATCAATTGGTGTGAGCAGAATGAGAACGAGAAGCCCATATACCGAACACCAGAAACCAAAAGACGAACAGGATCGCCCAGTAGCGGGCAGGGCCGTACCTGATTCTGGTTAGAACCACCTGTAAAAGTTCAGGCAAAAGGGTCGGTCATATGTTCAAGGGTTGAAGACAAGAAGCATGATTGCAATAAGAACATATCCCGACACTATTCCAGTCTCATATGCAATAGCAGACTTGCTGCAGTAAACATGGAAACACTAAAGATTAAACGTAAAGACATCGGAGATGTGTTAACGAGGATATATATACTCACAAATCTGAAGAAGATGACAACTGTTAGGGCACATAGACCGCCCAGGAGGATGTGAAGTCCGCTTTTTGCAGTTTTCTGCGTGAGTAAAGAAGTTCATCAAGTAGCAGCCGAAAAGAAATAGAGTTGGTAACGAAGAAGAAATAGATCAAAACACATACTTTCCCGACTCGGGGGGCAATGAGCCAAGCAAGGGTGACTGTGAGTAGCCCAGTAGCAAGCAGAATCCCTGTACCTTCCACCGCCCATCTGGTTGCACGGCTTTCCACGGGTAAGAAATCTTCATTTACAACACCCAACGGCTGTTCTGAAATAACCTGAGAAGCCGTGGCAGAGTTATTATTGTTATTGCCCGTGCTGTGTGGGCTAAACCAAGACGAGATCTCACAAAGTCGTTGCCCTCTAATGGCAGCCACTGAATCAGGACCAATGCCTGGATCTCCATCAGCTGTTCTTTCTCTTAGTGCCGCGTAATCCTTCAAGGCAATGACCACTTTGTTGAAATCAGCAGTCTTTATGTTTTCCGCAACATGACCACAGATCTCACAAACAGTGGATCCATGGTTGACAAACCATTTGAGTGCACAAGCATAGTGTACTAGAGCAAGATCATTTTTACAAGAACATCCAAGTTCAATCAAAGCATCTCGATGCTGCCATGCTCCCGTTTCTATGTCACTAGTGCAAATGAAGATCCCCCCATCAGGGCTTATTATTTCGATAAAGCCAGATTCTCTATCATTGCTTTTATCCCGAGAATTTTTCTGATCATCCCCAGGGATCTTGTTGTCTTTGCCAGTTTCGTGTGCATTGCTTTTACGAGATTCCTGAACTGGAGGAGGAGGAGTAATACCCAGAAAACCTAATGCAGCATCTCCCCTTCTGTCAGATTCCACACATTGGCAGACACGACAAGTTGGCAACCCTGCTTCCCTGTCCGAACTGTACCGTGCCTCAACGGCCAGTTCCTCATTCTTGGGAGGTGGACAACCATCGTTACTGACTCCACAATTAGTTGTTTCCAACAGATTTTCTTTACCCATCAAACCAAATCACAAGCTGCTTCTTCACAAGATCATTAAACCATGTTACTTGGATAAATTTCACCAATCAATTCCTTGCAAAGTATCTTACTGCATAGATATTTAAAATGCTCGTTCCCAATCCGAAAAAGATAACTCAGGGACAAGTTTTTCTCAGACAATGTCTAGTGTACTCTAGAATTGTGCCATGAGAGAAACAACCTATATAAGAAAGAGATGAACCAGAAGATTGCCTTTCCATTCTTCTATCGTGCACCTGCTAACGAAAAAACAAAGAAAACAGATGTCATAAACAAAATCAAATCGCAAAGTCTTAACAAACTGAAGAATGACAAAACGAAACCGCCTGCAGATATGATTATACCAACCCCACCATACGCAAGAATTTTGCAATCGGAACCCTAAAATAAGCAGTTCCATACAGCAGGACACTTTCTGTGTCATGGAACTTCCGACCATAAACTCAGTACAGAACTCTGCTCAGTTTTCACGGAAGCCCGATAAACCATCAAAACATCAGATCCTAAGAGACATCTACCTTAATTTCCATTTGCATAGATGAAAACTTTTACAACATCAAAGGAATCTCCTCGACATAAAGCATGGCAGATACAGAATCCCTACATGCTTACGATGCTGCAGGTCACTCAGTTCAGATCTCAGAAAAAAACCATAATAAAATATTTCTATAATCAGTGCTAAAAGTCAACTAAAACATTAAGACACAAAGTGCGGCTGTATTTTCAGATCTAATGATTTATATTTACTGAACAAACAAACAACTTGCACATGGAAATTCAAATTGTTACAAGACTCATGACATTTTACACAACAAGAAGCAAGAGCTCGGAACATCCTGCTACGGTTTCCACAGTAATGTGGTGAAGAAAATCAAGTAGGAGATCCATATTTGATGATTTAAATATTGTGTACCAGAAAATAAATTCAATACAAATATCTAAACACAGGGCTAGTAAATTACATTACATAAACAGAGAAACAACAGAAACGAAGAGGAACCTGAATCAAAATTGGGTTCGGAACCTAACAACCGAAGGAGAGGAGACCCTCCGAGCTGATTGGGTCATCAAGATTATATCAGGCACTGCCTTTAACCATCGTATCAGTCATCATTGGGATGGCATTGATCAAACAAACAAAGAAAATTACAAGAAGTTTCATACCGAGCGAGGAGTTATGTCCAACTACACGCGACAAAGACGTATCATCCTATCAACCAAATTCACCCGACCCATCATCACTCGTTAAGAAAGAAAAGGACAGGTTTTGATCGGACAAAGAACTACAAGATGGAAAAACTTCACAAAATGATGTCTGAACCCACTAGATTTGTTTCGTAGGTTGCAGAGGAGGAGTGCACCAAACCAATATTAAAGACGAAATCGATTAAAATATAAGAAGAACAGCAGCCATTAATCCAATTTTTATTTTTAAAGGTCGGAAACAAGCAAGGATCCAACAGAAAACCCACCAACGAATTAACTAATAGAAAATCAAGGTGAAAACAAAACCACAGCTTTACCAAAAAAAAAAACAAACGAAAAGATCTTCTCTCAACCTGAGCAAGCAAAGCTTTTTTTTTTTTGGGTCTCTTTTCGAGTGAAGCCATTAAAAAGAGAAGATCTGAGAACATGGGCAAATGCATCTAACTGGATTCAGAGATGTACATCGGCGAGATTTAAGGAAAACACAAAAAAAGCGAATGGGTACGTGGGTGGACGAACCTCCGTTGCATTATGGCTTGAAGATCGATCGACTACACAGCCAGCAGCGAGAATTAAGGAACTGTTGAAGCCAATCTCTGTCTCTCTCCCACACGCAAACCACTGCGAGTTCTAGGGAATCTGGGAATGGGGATTTAGAAAAATCCCTAGAGAGCTGGGGATCGATCCCCTTGAACTCAGCCTTTATTGTAATTCTATCCCCGTTCTCTTCCGGTGACTGCCACTGCCACCTTTACCAACCACTCATATGGTGCCCAAGTGTAGAGTGTTTCTTTTTTCTTTTTCAGAAAAAAAAAAGGAAAAAAAAAAAGACGGTGGAGTCCCCAAGCGACCAGAGTCTTCTCATCCGCGTTACCATTCCACCAAAATAAAAAAAAGGGAAAATATCTGAAGTAATCTTACAGCTGACACGCGTCGTATTCTTTCTATTTTTTTTTTCTAATAAAGGATGTGACATATGGGACACCTTTTTCCATCTTCAGGTAAAATTTCGTTATTGGACTAAAATTGAGAGGAGTGGAGGAGCTTTTAGCAAATGTTTCTCTGCCGTTAAGTCTGCCACCACCACCATGAATCATACCTGAAAAAATTCATCAATCTTCCCTTCTACAATTCGATCCTTTGCCCTAAAAATCTGAAGTGTGAAAATTTCTCTCGAAATCAAAGGAGGCTCCTTGCCTTTCATCTGACTCTTCAAACGTGCTACTATAGCAGGAAAAAAAAAGGGTTTCACGTACATACCTACCTATTGGAGGACTCTCTCTCTCTCTCTCTCTTTTTTTTTTTTTTTGAGGGAGATGCCCACCATATATGAGTGAGGCTTTTCGTGGGGAATTACACTTCGTGTTGCGGCTCTATACAAAAAAAAAAAAAAGTACTCTTCACACGCTCCATGAAGGAGACAAGCATAACAAAAAGGGGAGAGAGCAAAACTTGGAGAGAGGTGTGGTGTGGGTATGTGGGGGTTGTAGGGCTTAGGAGAGATGGAGAGCCATCTGCTGGAGGAGTACTCTTTTCTGAGAAGCGTTTATGATCCCTTTGCATTCTGCGTCCAGTAATACCTCCGTCATTATCGCCGCCGCATGCCCTCTTGGCTCCTCCGACGCTC
>NW_010966092.1:1646276-1659664 GCF_000463585.1 Tarenaya hassleriana | reverse complement strand
ACGCTCTTCTCAGCATGAACACCTTTTTTTGTTTGTTTGAAAAAACATAACATAATATTTAACCACCAATCGAAGAAAGATCTGTATCTATGTCTATATATATATATGTATGTACCTGGCCGTGGTGTGTAATCTCCAAGCAACCAGGCTGTTGAATGAAGGGCTCCCCGTCTATTTGAACAGGGAATGGACTCGATACATGTATCCTTATCGCTTTTCCTTGCGCTAGCCTCCTTGCCTGTGACAGTCCAACCTGCAAAATCACTTTCTTTGAAAATCTCTGCGAATAAAGTGATATATATACACACAAAACTAAGGAGGGAGCCTTAAGCGTGGGTTGAGCTCGGACCTGAAGCTTGCCGAGGTGCCATGCTCCGTGGACACACACAACCTCCAGCATTTTGTCGTGCATCGTCTGAACGCTGAAGTTATCGTCGTGTTCGTATTCGTTTTGCCAGAGATCCACTCCTCCCATGTAGCTTCCGATGTTTAGTACTATTAAACCCTCCGAATCCTGATTAAGAGGAAAAATAATCATGGGTAAGATGACTACACATTGTTTTGTGTTTTGATTAAAGGGAAGTAGTACCTTGGGGATCTCAATGTCTTTCCCATCGACTTCAAGCCAAACTTGCCACGGTAAATCAGCACATGCTCGATCCATGATTTCCCTCGCTCCTTCTTTGGCATACCGCAATTTGTTAACAAACTACATTCCGAATAAAAGAACAAACCAAGATATCATCAAGCCTCATGCTTTTCCTTTCCATAACCTGTGGACTTACTTAATCAGAGCAGTGAAACATCCATTGCTCTATAGAAAACTGTGTGTTCCATTTTAGCTTTCGCCGGTCAAAATATTCTCAACCTTTGTAACATTCTCCAAAGTAAAATAGAATCATAAGGACATGCTTTGAGATCCATGGCTATACTCTGCTTCTTTAAAAAGTTAGGTCATGCACTAATATGCCCATCAGATCAATCCATGCTGTCTATACGTGGCACAGATGAGATGTCGCCATAGAAACAACTAACATATTAAGCTTATGAAGAAATCTGGGATCAAACCAAGTGATCATTCAATCACAGGGAAAATCAACAAAGTACCTGACTACAAAATTTCGCAGGATTTTCCTGCCGCATCGTGTGAAATTCATAAGCAACCTTTGCATCACAGCCAATACCTAAAGAAAGCAAATGTCAGCTACTGTATGCGATCCAAGAAAGGTGAACCGAAAGGATATACTCTGTAAATGTACCTAAGTAATTCATCATAAACTTGGATTCTTCTCTAGCTGGAAAATTTTCTGAACTCTCATCTCTAATCTTTACACTCCAGCGGTCCAACATTGTAACTGCAGCATGGTCAATCTCTTGCAAAAACGTTGTCAGACTTCCTTGTCCATCTACTACTGAAAAACCTCCTCCCCACTGCAAAACTCTTGATAAATCATTTCCTGTGCCTAGGGGAAGAATGGCAACAGGTGGAGGGGATTCAAAATTGTGTTTCTCAATTGCATCGAGCACCCAAGCAACCGTTCCATCCCCCCCACAAACCAAAACTCTGAAGTACTTCACTTTGCTAAAAAGGTCAAGACCAACATCTGGCCCCTGACAGGAGTCGAGCTCAAAGACCTGTAGATCAGCCAAGTTAATTACCAAATAACGATACGAAAAGCCAACAGATGAAGTCAAAGACGACCAAGCAATAAACCTTGTTAGCCTTTCTAATGTCAGAAAATGATACTGGTGACAGATTCATGGTTTTTTTAAAACGAATTGCTTAAATTTCATGTATGAAATGAATCATTCAATCGATTACTTTTACAATAACTAATTTCACAAATTCTACGTGACAGTAGAAAGAAAATAAAAAATCATAGTCACTTGTCCAGCAGATCTCTGATCAATAACGATTAGTAGCTGAAGCACCAAACACATAACAACTTAATGATGTTACTAAACACATAACACCTAAGTTAAAAAGCTTTTGCTCTGATCCAGATATAGCAGAGACATGTATTGATATCAAGTAATGATGTATCTCATAGTGTGCCCATGGGGTGAAGTATTAGATTATAACCATTTTTTTTTCTAATTTGGTGATTCAGTTTACAATGTCAGTATTACAGAGATAAAGCTCTAAATATTACCTGTACAGGATTCAATAACATGTTAAGTCTCCAATGAAGAAAAGGACCAAGTTGACCTCCACTCTTGGCATTAATGAATACCAAAAGAGGTCTGGCATCTGATGGCAAATCGGCCAAGGTAAACTTCTTCATGAGATTAAAACCTTTGCTCTTGCCTTTTTTCTGACATAAACCATTTTGCATACACTTCATAGTGGAAATGGAAATATCTGAAACCTTCCCGAAGCACTCCATGCTCCTCTTCTTCCGATGTTTCTTCACTACAAGCCCGTCAACAATCGGATTGCTAGCGGAATTCTCCAGCAGCTTACCACTAAAAGCTTGCCCATCTCCATTTTTTCCCCTGTAGCGTTTCCTTCTCATCTGCCCTTGAATAGATGAAAGTTTGTTTTCGATAGAATTCAACACTCCAACTACCTCATTTTCTTCTTTGGCCTTTACATAGAGCGGAGAGAGGATCGCCCTTCTAAGAGAGCCCAGATCGCAAACATCACCAGATTCCTTAGACATTACCATGTGGCACTTTACATGTATAAGGCGCTGGCACCAAAGACAGTGCCACATAGGAGAAGCTTCGATAAAAGGAATGCCACATGGTTCATCACAGTAGAAGCAAAAGGCAGACATGTCTGCATTATCATCCATGTTAACCCATCGCTCCGACCAGTGGTGTCGGACATGGCTAGATCCAGCTTGGGTAGCACATTTACAGTCTTTAGCAGCATTGCCCGAGCAATAAAAGTGAGCTGCTACACCACAGACAAAGCATCGGTGTACAGGAATACTCAGAGCTGCCTTGTTAGAAACATTTTGACAAGGTACAAGAGAAGACAAACAAATACAGCAGGTGGATGGCTGTTGCCCATAACCATAATCATCTGTCCATATATGATGAGAAAATGGAACCCTAAGTCTTTTCCATACTTTTTTCTTTTCTCTGGCAGCAGCTTTAACACAATTTAAAGAGGTTCTCCTTTGCCATTTCAGAAATGTGTATACAACAGCCAGAAGCCCAAATGATCCAGTCACCAGCCATCCAAGGATAAACAGATTATAAGCACCAGAACCTACAAACCTCCTTATAAGTGAGAACCCCAATTCTATCATTGCAAAGCTAATCGGTCATCTCCAACTACGAGTGCTTGTGCCAGCAAACATATATGTTCCTTGGACCAGAGGGCTGCTTGTCAAAGAATCCTGAACCCAGAATCAGGAAGACCGACAATATACATCAGAAGATGTGGTCATCATAACATCAAAGTTACGAAATGGACAGGGACAATGAGGAGAATAAATAAAAAAAGCATGAGAATAAACCAAGAAATCACAATCAGATATGGAGGAGCAAATGCTGCATCAGAAAACACAGATTTATTCCGGCACAACAATACAAACTGAAATTCCATTTCAGAAAAAAGCTAATGGCTCGCTTCCTTGTCCCCTTTCAATCAATACGGTGAAGCATAACACTTAACAGATTAACATTCACAGGCACAAGAGCAACATAAAGAAAAAAGTACTCCCAGACAAAATCTTGAACAAGGAAATTAGTATTTCTATTTAGTGCATAAAAAAAACCGTACGGCAAGTACGGTCAACCTTGTCCAAATTTCGCAATTTTGAAAAGAAATATCAAAAAATCCGCAAAAAAAAATCAATCAATCCATCTAAACAAAACCAAAAACAAACGAAAAGAAACAATTCGATACAAATCGAGCACAATGTAGCAAGAAAGGGAAACAAAAGAAGTAGAGCTGGGGAGAGAGAATCGATCTAGTCGAGAAATCAGTCAACATTCCAGATCTGACGCGAAAACGGGGCGAGAAGCTCATAAACAAATCGTAGGAATCGCCAGGTACAAGAGAAGAAGAAGAAGAAGAAGAATCTAACCGAGCTCGCGACGACGATGAGGAAGGGCTGATAAACCCTAGATTTTCTGCGGACCGAAATATCTCCTCCTCTGTTTGTTCTTCGAGCAGAGAGAGAGAGAGAAGAGAGAGAGAGAGAGAGAGACCGCGTTATATAAGGAAAGGTTAAAGAGCAAAAGGCGGGATTCGCCTTACGCAACAAACGCGCATTTTCCCCCGCGGCTTCCCCGTGCCGCACGACGTGCGTACCACGGGATCGGGTGGGACGGGACGGGACGGGAATCTCCGCATAATGAACATCTTAAATTACCATAATACCCTTAAGCGACAACTCCATTAAATTTAGCATGTGATTGAAAAAACCCCCCCATTCCGGTCTAATTTAGACTATTTTATTCGATTTAAATTGGGTTTAAATTATTCGAACATTCTTCCTATTTTAAAATACATTTTCAGTCATTTTATTTTATTTTATTTTTTATTTTGTTTTTGTGTGCAATTAGGGTAAGGTAGTCAACGTCACTCTGAATATATATCTTCACATGCTATGTAATACAACAAAACAATCACTCTTTCGTTTCAAGAAAAAAGAGAGCTTTAAACTTAACCATCACATGCCCACATCATGCCTAGTACGTTACACCACTTTCAAGAAAGAGAAAAAAAAAAGTTTGAATCTTTGACAATGGGTGGGTTTCCTTTGACATAATTGTTGGTAACTTCCACTGATTTTTGGATCAGATTGAGCGAATAGATACGTTCGGGGTAAAAGTTGAGAGTTTTAAAAGCTTCGGGTACTTTATGTAAACGAAGGGTACATTTTCCATCTTAATGTAAATATGTTCTGTGTGAATCAAGAAAACATGACATTTTTCACTTTGGATGAGTAAGTGTAGAAATTTGCGGAATAATATTTTTATTGATAATCAAAATTACATATAAATAGATGAGAGTCTTATATTGAATAAGTAAACCAGACATAATGATAAATATTTCTAAATATATATTTTCCGGATTTTATAAGATCTCCATTATACGATATATCTCATAATATTCTTTAAGATCCGGTATATCTCAACATCCCCTTCAAGTTGAAGCGTGGAAGATCACGAAACGCCCAACTTGCTGAAAAGATGATCAAACGCATACCGCTTGAACCACATCACCTTGCGAACTCGTGTCAATAGAAGACATAACTAAAAAAAATCAAACAAACGAATACGCTGCAACTTTGGCACCATGCACAAAAGAATCATTTGATGATAACAAAAAAAGGACGACAATCACGGTGCAGAAGGAAGTCTCGGGAATAACTTTGATTCATCCGAGATTGAAAGGCAACTACGCGAAAGCGTTTAATGACAACAAATTTTTTGGCAAGAATAAGATGATTGGCGGTTATGCGAATAATCTTTAGAAACATGTGGGATTATGAAAGAAAATAAAAAAAACAAAAATAAAATGACTCTCTTATTCTTAAAAAAAACTCGAAATGATATTATCACTGGATCGGTATACCATCATCTTCATCTTCACTCTCATTATCGATCATCATTTTTATGAAAAAAACAACAAATTAGAAAAAAACCAGGAGCTCTGATACCATGTAGAAATTTGCGGAATAATATTTTTATTGATAACCAAAATTACATATTGATAAACCAGACATAATGATAAATATTTCTAAATATATATTTTCCGGATTTGATAAGATCTTCATTATACGATATATCTCATAATATTCTTTAAGATCCGGTATATCTCAACAGTAAGAACCTCTAGAAAACAAAAAGAATCATCGACAGTTAGTCTGTGTGTCTGTCTCTCTTGTTCAAAGGCCAAAGCAACAGTCACAGCGAATGAACAAGTTCCTACATCATGTCCTCACACTTAGCCCGAAAAAGAAAGAAGAGAAGAGGTGAAGGGTTCGGAACTTACACTTTCCGCCCCGTGGAAGTCCCGACCCGCTAAATGCATTTTCTTTTTTCGTTGTTTGGCACAAAAAGGCGGAAACTTTACGCAAGTGGGACGAGAAATACGCCTTGAACGGCTGATTCCTTGACGATTTTTCTCGGCCTTTGCAACCACTCCGTCGATGCCTCCAACCATATAGAATTGATTGCTCGGGTAGATTTAACGGGAGGTGATGTGTTGCAGGGAGTACTCGATGGACTGTACGATGATCTATCCGAGCAATCATTCTATATGGTTGGTGGCATCGACGAGATGGTCCAAAGGCCGGGAAAATCGCCAAGGAATCAGCCGCTTAGGGTCTATTTCTCGTCTCACTTGCGTAAAGTTTCCGTCTTTTGTGTCAATAACGAAGAAAAAGCAAAGCTTTTGGTGGTACCGACAGAATGTGTAAGTTTCCGGATTTGTATTCTCTATACTGCCGGAAAGTTGCTCCATTTTTTTTCATTGAGCTTTGAATGAGGAAGAACAGAACCGAAAGTGTTGTCGGATTCTTAATCACAATGGATCTTCTTCTGTGTTTTTTTTTTTTTTTTTTTTTAATTAACGTCGATGCTCTGTTTTATTTGCCCATGAACGTTAAAAAACAGAGCAGGAGCTTTTTAATCAAGCATGGTTAGAAGTCGTGTTATATACGATAAAGGACAATTTCGTAACGCAAATTCTGAAAATATCCCATTTATATATTATCGTATTTATGGACAGAGATAATTTATAGATCAAGGTACTCTCTTTTTGAAGAGCTATTGTCGCTAAGTGTATAATTTATAAATTGAAATGGTACAATAACGCTTAAGGGTTTGATACTCAAACCCTCCCTCCATAGCCTTCTTTCATACTCTCTATAGAAACATCTTCTTGGCCACACTCCATAGAAACTAACTTCAACTTCTTCGGTTTGAGCTTATTTACCTCGGAACATCCACTCGATCGATCATGTCCAACGCCTTTTCCCGATCAATCCCGAAATCGAGAAGGGGTAGACCCGAGGGGAATCTCTTGATGACGGCCGATTTGCTTCTTCTCACCCGGGAATACCCGCTGCTCCTGCTCAACGGGTCGCACTTCCTCACTCTCGAGTTCTCGGAGTCGAAGTCTTGACTCTTGCTTACCCCTGGAACCCTCTTCTTCTTGCCCGCCTCTTGGATCATCTTTCTCTCTTCTTCCGTCACGGACGGCACGCTCGGCGCCTCGGGTTTGTTGTCGTGCTGCTGATTGTTCGTATTCTCCAAGGGCTTGAGCGGAGAAATTCCATGGCCACCTCGTTCCTTACTCTTTGCTTTCGTGACCAGATGCTGAAGCCATAGTATCTGTTCAAGAATGCAGGTTTCGGCCTTTTCTTTATCAGCGTGATACAGCGTTTCTATACGCAGTATGTCACCCGATCCCGTCTTTTTATCAAAATCAGTCCTGCATGCGTAGGAAAAGAAAAGGTTTGATAATACTTTGAAGAAGGAGAAGACAAACACGAGGAAATAACAGACCCAAAAACGTGAATGCTGCTACATTCACGCAGCTTGTTTCGTGGTTACTCATTGCTCACCCGGAATTCGCCCACTCGCCCACCCAACCGAAACCATGATGAGCCCTGTGTCGGAACCGTATAGAAGCATATTAGTTGGAAAAGAAAAAGACAGTTTCATAGAGAGGAGACATAATTTTCAGCAACAGTTGTCTTTTACTTGGCTGTGTTAGCAGCAACAGGGACAAGCCAATGCAGTGTCTTCTCCATCTCATCCTTGATCTGTGTGACACTAAGCTGTACACAAAGAACACAACAGTACCATCAAAATCGACCGGAATTTCTGTTTCAATATTTTAAAGAAAACCCATAAAACTCTCATTTCTTATGATCAAGTAGAAAACATCTTATTCTAATCTTTTTCTACACTTTTCTGATGGACCGTTATTCCCGATTTTTACATTTTATTCGCGAATTACTTGGATGTAAGAATTTCTCTCATTAGTAGTCCATGGGTATTTATTTAGATCAAATTCACAATCCATTGGAAGTTCAAACGCTTTACATGAGTATCATAGAAGGTTTCACGGTATGTTTCAAGCTCTCACCATAAATTAACACCATTGTTCAAGCCCCAACACACACTGGAAAGCACAGAAGAAAGAACGTACCTCCTCCTTACCGACATGAAAAGTTTTAACCTTAGACCGAAGGGCCAACTTTACACTTGGCGGCAAGCTCTGGTACAACGTCTCCTTTGCATTTGAAGTTATAGAGCTCGAACGAGCAACCTGACACGACATCGCATCGTAACTTACTCAGTAAAAACGCCATTACCATGTGATTAAATCTCCCTTACGATAATATACGACACAACACAACCGAGTGGTGAAAAGTACACTTCGTCCCGGAGCACTCACAAGGGTATCGATCTGCATAATTATATTGGCATAGTGTAAAGCAAGGCCAGCAGGTCCCAGTCTTTGATTACAACCAGCAGGTCCTTTCTCTATTGGTTGATCATCTAAGGAAAACATAACAATGGAAACCCGGTTGGTAGTAAACAGATACTTTCTGCTTAACTGATGTGAGAAAAAGAACAACTTGGGCAGATCAGGAATAGTTAAATCTTAACTTCTCTATCATCATTAAGACGGCTTCCGTCCAAAATACACATTCCGGGATATATAAACAAGGAGAAACTTACATACCGGCACCTCCAAATGCATTGTGGATCTCCAGTAGCAAGAAATGTACAATATCTACAAGCTTCTCCAGCACCTGAAATACAAATCAGAGGGTAATTCAATCACCAGAGTAACATATTTATGTCCTAATGTGTTTCTAACAACAGACCGTATGTTTAGGCGGTTTCTAGCGGTAGCATTGACAAGAAAGACAGTACTAGAATTAGATTAAACACCGATACATTTTTTTTCTAAATGACATGTCTTGTACAGTTCAAAATGATGGGATATTTGGTTCATTGAAGGGTGAAACTCTCGATATGCCACATTTACAGAAAATACTCGATAGCCCAAACGGTAAAAGATTACGCACGCATTAAAATGCAATTAACACAAATGATTGCTATCTTCATTAACATTCTCCCTATCTTAACAAAAGCCTCTTTGAAAATGCATGGGAAGCAATATATGCACCTCTTCAAAACTTCTCGACCACAATGACTTTTTCCTTAAGCTTTTCACTTGCTTTCTTTGGGCTTTCAGTTCTGCCTTTAAGATAGCAATGTTATCACCTACAACCGAAAGAGAGAATATCAACGAAAATCAAGCTTTTGAGCCACCGAAATCATTGAAGCGAGTACTCAGTCTTTGATAAGCTAAGCTACCCTTATTGTTGCCAGCTGAGTTGTCCTCTTCTTGATGCTTTTGCTCATAGTCTTGCTCCAATCGGTCCAAGACCTGAAGTTCTTGGTATAGTTCCTGAAGACCAACAATACCGAATCCATAATTCTGAGATATCAAAGAGACAACTAATCTGCAATTTTTTTTATTCTAGCAAATTCCATGTCATGATTCCTATATCTTTAAACTGTAAGAAGTTCACTAATAAAGGAGTTCCTAAGCGCGGATCACCATACAGCAGAACAAATTTAAAAAAAAAATGTTCAAAATTGTGGAATTTCAAATTTAGAAAATTCCATTGATAACATCTCCAGATCTTTCTTTCCACTTTTGTTTCTTACAGCATGACTGCCTCCACGCATTTGCAGCTACTGATTCACCGGGGAAGCATATATATATTAGCAGCAAAAACCCTTATTTACTTTTTATCGAAATCAGTTTCCAATAGAGATTTGTTAACATAGTTTTTCTTACATGTAATAAGCAAACTTACAGCAGTATACTGTACTAAGACCATGAGCTGTTCAACCACCAACTTTGCATCTTCCTTAAGCTGCCTTTGAGGGGTTAGTTCTTTGCTAATCCTGGAGAGAGAACCAATTGTTTCAACAACTAAAAAGCTAAGATAAGATGCACAAAGTAGAATTGAATTTCAAGCAACGAGATGGGGTGTAAAACTACCTGTCGAAATAGCGCTGTAAATTGTGCCATTGAATGTCTTTGGATCGATTTCCAAATCGAACAACTTCTCCAGAGAAAATTTTCAGCTCTTCCCTATGTAAACAATAAGTTAAACATTGTGGCAATGATTTTAAATAATTGAAGAAAAGAGGGAAAAAACAAAATCATTCAAGTGACATGAACTCAAAACTCTCACCTCTTGTCTGATGCAACAAGTCTGAGGAGTTCATCCACATCATTTGAGACTAGATTCTGCACTCCCTCGGAGTAAAGGACAACTTCTTTCAAATGCTTAACATTCCTTTCTGAGAGGGAATGCATGAGATTTGAACCTTTGACTATCGTGTTTGCCACCTCGAAAGCCAAGATGCCAAGTTCATTGCCTTTAGTAGCCATTCCAGAAGTAAATCCACTACTGCTAAGATCCGTCATGCTACTACCGAGAGTATCCAGTACATCCTTTGCTCTACCGAGCCCAGCTTTTCCTAATTGCACACTTACCTCAGTAACCTGCCATGTTTTATCAATTAAGATTATTATTCAAAACATTTCAGAGCATTCATATAGCGAAATACAGCCCTGTTACCGAAAGATTTGCTTCCGGGTCAAGAAGATATAATTCTAAATCATAATTTATCGGTCATCATCACTGCAAAAGGCTTTAGAAACTCATCCTGCTTAATCATATCTCCATCCTCCGATATAGAACACTATTGCTGTCTAGACCAATGTCCAGCAAAACAAATTGAAATGCTTCCTCAACGTCGGTCAGATCAAGCCAAATGCACAATGAGAGCATATTCACAGTTCACATTTCAGTTCCTGTTGCATTATTCTGAACTGACCTTTGCAACTGCAGTTTGTGTAGACCTCGAAGACCGAGATTTGTGAGAGGGAACCCTGGTCAAGCGCGGAATCCCGTCATAGAAATCATCTTCTGCTCCCTTTTCACGGAATGAAAACACATCTTTCAGCGGCTTGTGGTCATGAACATCCTTGGCCATGCATTGCTTAGCATTTGGCACAATCAGACTGATGTGCCCAGTTGGTGGGTAATTCAAATCGGGTTTGTAACCATCCCCACGCACGCTTGAATCCGAATATTCACTCCCGAAGTTGATACCAAGGCTCTTGGAGCAAAACCCTCCCATATTCAAAGCCCCCAACTTCAGTTACCGATACAGATGACCAGTGAAGATCGGCTCAGAAAGATCGTCTTTCATTCAGAGACTTTGGTCCGAACGAGGGAGAGACATAGCCTGGAAGCAAGGAAAAGCGAGGATAAGCAGATCCAGAACAGGAAATAAAGCGGGAAGTAAAGATCAACAAACAGCAAACAAAAGTTTCCGGACAGAGGACAGAAACAAGAACAGGAAACCTAGGTCAACACTGCGCAGAAACCCACAAGCCAAGGACGGATTTTTACCCGAGAAACGCAGGGAAGAAGACTTACCCAGAAGAGAACAAGGCGAGAAAAGACGTGGGCGTAACAGATGAAGACCGATTTTTTCCAGTTTTCGGAGACGGAGCTTGTGATTCACGACAGAGAACAGTGGAAAGAAGGCGAGAGACGAGGAGGGAGAAGTAAATGTAAAAAAAGTCAAGGAGTGTGGTATGATCAGGAAAAGCGATTGACAAAAAATAAAAGCAGCAGGAGGAGAGAGGTCCACCAGATTGGCACATCTCGCGCCAACGAACAAACCAGCTTTGATGATACAAAATCAGGGGAAAAAAAAAGTCAATGCCTTTATGTTCTTCCCCTCCCTCCCAGATCTCAACAAGGAATACCTATGGAAACTTCAATCGTAAAAAAAGCAATGATCATTGATCATACGATTCACGGGATGGTGTTTCGAGCGTGGAATTGGTCAAATTCTTCCAAACCCCATCACGCTGCTGGGTGTTGACTCATCATCTTTGCCTTTTTGTTTTTACTCTTTCTTGTTTTTTATACTCTTTTTTTTTTTGTCCATTCGACTTCTCGACAATCAAATACACAGAGGTTAGTGATTCACGATCGTTGTGCTGTGGCCGAAGAAAGCGATTAGAGGTTAGTATCTGACATGCAAGAAACGGAAGAGTTTGGGTTTCAGTTCTTTGAATGTTGACCAAAGTTTTATTCTTTTTTGGGTAATCCCCCAAAAATTAAACATCTAACGAAATATACTAAGACTATATGTACTAATAATTGTATGCAACTATAAGTTGATATACATATGTGTGATTTTGATTTGGCTTAACTAAGTTAATGTTTGGTTCTCGGTTCGGATAAAAAATGTATATATTTTTTATAATCGAAAAATTTATCGGAATTTTCGATCCAATTAACACTTATCCAGACTTAAAAGACTGGTTGAATAATTACTATTTAAGGTATCCTGTGAAGATATTTTGACCTATGTCTTATCGGGATCTTGGGTATTAAATATTTTATCATACCTAAAAAATATTATGGAGATAATACATTTATAAGATCTTCTTTAAGAACTTTGATTTTATTTGTCTCGGATTAGATAACAATGTATATTCAATATATTTTATTCATTTGTGTAACATTCGAGTTCAAAATTGATAATAGGCGGATTTGTTATCACAAAAAAAAAATTGAAAACCTTCCAAACTTCTAATGTTATACATAGATATGCAACCAATAATTCAAACGTGGAAAAATGTTGAATAGAGAAAAGGGTGAAACAAAGACGAATAGAGCAAGGAGAATGATCATTTTTTTTCCCATCGGTATAATTTTGTAATAATCTTTTGATACACAATTTAAGAAAATTTCAATCTCCGTATTCTCTAGTGCTGTCCCCTAACATTGGAAAGTAATTATGTCAAAAATATCTTTATTTTGCTATTTTGACTTCAACACATACTCTTTTTTAATTGTAACTATGTAATCCATGTAATCACATTTGATTTCATTGATAATAACGTTAAATTTATTATGATCACATTGATTTATTGTATTCATCTTTTGCATATTTTACTAATCATTTGATAAAAATATTATAAAGCGCACGTTATTATTAATGAAATCAAATGTGATCGGATTATATTTCTGATCATATGGATCATAGGATCATTGTTGGAGAAAGAGTATTGTATTGAAATCAAAATAGTTTTAAAAAAAGAAATATTTTGATAATGATGCCATTTGAAATCCGCAACTAAAGCGATTTTTACCATTCAAACATTTGATACATGTTGGAGTGACTTTCCATGTGGAGGTCCACCGAACCCTCCTTGAAAAAAATTGTCCAAAGTAACATGGACCGTATTTTCATCATTTCCTTATTATTATATAAAAAAGACGCTCATATTGCGTTTACATGATGTATCAATAGCGTTATTATCATAATATTGCCCCCCCCCCCCAAAAAAA
>NW_010966092.1:1613741-1646136 GCF_000463585.1 Tarenaya hassleriana | reverse complement strand
AAATGCCCCCCCCCCCCCAAAAAAAAAGACAAGTCAAAGCACACCGATTTGGACAAATCAAGAATGTCCTAAAAAAGCATATTACTCATGGTCATATGATCTAGAATGTATGTTTCGGTATTTGTTTCGGGTTTCGTGTCGATAATGATTTAGTTCAGTTTTTTTGGTTTTATATAAATAACCAACTAGTTATTATATTATATTATATTCGATTCGATTTTATTTTCGATCTTTAGTAAAAAAATTAGGTCTTTTTTAAACAATTTTATTTTTTAGATTCTTTTAAATTTCAATTTGATTATTTGGTTCTGAAAATTCGTTTTTTTAAAATTAATATGGCTAAAAAATTAAATACCCCTAATGGGATCTATACACATGCGGTGTGAAACGACAAATTGATTGAAATGGGCCTAAATGGGCCGGCTGATAAGGAATTGGTTAAATTGGACCTAAATGGGCCTACCCAACCCAAGATTAGAGCCGATCTGAGTCTGTGGCTAAGAATTTAAAAAAAAAAGTTTAAAATATTGGAGAAGAAAAAGGAGCAGAGAAGTTGTGGCAATGGCAATGGCTGCTTCCACTGCAACGGACCTCTCCCTTCCAACGTTCATCTTATCAGGAACTTCTTCTTCTCTTCATCGTCACTTTATCTCTCTAAACCTCTCTTCCCTTTCTCTCTCTAGCTCCACCCCCCGCCGTCCCTATGATCTCCGCCTCCGCCTCCGCCGCCGGACGTCGGTGCTCTGCGAGTCGGCCGCCGGGACGCAGCTCTCCGACTCTGAATTCGCCGTTCGAGCCGGTCAGGACCGTATGTTGAAGGTCTTAGTTCTTCGAGTTTGATGTTTTTTTTTCCCTCAAATTTCTTTTGTATTGACTCTTGGAGAGGAGGTGAACATTTGGTTATTGAAATTGTTTGAAGTTCAGGTTCCGATTGCGAACATCAGGAATTTCTCGATTATAGCTCATATCGATCATGGGAAGTCGACATTAGCTGATAAGTTGCTTCAGATGACTGGTACTGTACAAACCAGAGAGATGAAGGAGCAGTTTCTCGACAACATGGATTTGGAGAGAGAAAGAGGCATCACAATCAAACTGCAGGTTTCGAATTACTTCGGTTATGCTTTCTTGAATCAATGAATTGGATTCTCAACACGATTTGGTCTATGATACTATGTGAATTGGGAGAAAGCTACAATTTATTTTACTGGTGACATAACTCAAAGACTCCCACAACTCTAATAATGTATTGGGATTCAGTTTTCTAGATTTTAAGTTACTTTTTATTGTTCACTACTGTTCTCTGTGTCTGTTAAGACAGCTTTTCTGTGTTTGCACAGGCAGCTCGAATGCGTTATGTTTTCGAAGACAAACCATATTGCCTCAATTTGATAGATACTCCAGGACATGTCGACTTCTCTTATGAGGTATTTAAGATCCTGATGTTACTCGAATTCTCTGAGAAGTCGTTCCTTTTTTTTTTTTTTTGCAGTGTAGCCTTTTGTCAAATATTGCATAGTTATAGCTTTACAGTACATCTTCCTTCCTCACATTTGTGGAATGCAGCCTCATCTTACAGTTAAAGTTCTGGCTTACTTGTATCGGAATGTTAGCTACTAGGGAATTTCTGCATAATCTGAAGCTTGAGTTAATGGAACAGACCTCTTAATTTGTTGCCTAATCATCCAATAATTGGTTGTGAAGGTCAAAACTTGCTGTCTAATAACTTGTTTTAATAACTGGATATTCTCCCTTATTTATAGGTTTCACGATCTCTTGCTGCATGTGAGGGTGCACTTCTTGTTGTGGACGCATCCCAGGTCTGGTATTTCCTCCATCTATTGATATACAATTTTTTATATTATTAAAACCTGAATTATGATGTATTGGTTTAGCCATCTTTTTCCCCCCATTGAATATGTTGCGATCTCTTACTGCTTATACTCTCTGTTTTCAGGGAGTGGAAGCTCAAACTCTGGCAAACGTTTATTTGGCGCTAGAACACAACCTCGAGATTATTCCTGTAAGTACAGAGTTATGTTTTATCTGGTTATTAGGTTTTATACTTTTCCCATTTTAATAAGAAAAAAAGTGTCAAGTAGTTGCGGCTTTTATTTTTCATTTCTACTTCTAGCTTGTCCAAGTTATTCACTGATGTAAATGGCCTCTTATATATGGAAAAACTTACAAAAGATCTGCAATGGTTTAGGTAACTTAAAAGTAGGGCAAACATGTTATTTAAACAATTATTTTAATCATTTCCAGCATGAGTTTCTTTAAACATAGTATGGAAATTTGGCAATAACCTCTACGATAGTACGACTGACTCACCCTTACTGTAACTATTGGCATTTATATAAACAAAAGAGAAACCAAACGTAGATAAAAAAAATTTCAGCATTAAGATGCTTCTAGTTCAATTTTATAACTCTGACTAACTTGTATCTGTACTTGAGTTTATGGCTTTGGAACTTTGCTTATTTCTTGCAGGTTTTGAATAAGATAGATCTTCCAGGTGCTGACCCAGATCGTGTCATCAAGGAGATGGAAGAGGTTGGTACTTCTCTTTATACCTGTTAGCCTACTGTCTATATCTCTATTGTGTGGCATTGGTACAGTGCAGCCTATTATGGTTGCTCTTTGTTCTTGAAGAAGACTATGGTGTTGACAAATTCTTTTGCAGTATGCAATTTTTCTGTGTTGTGTATTTCCTCTTTGAGATGCTTAGCTCAAATCTCACGTTTCTCTAATGGGATGTCAGCTCCTGGTGCTATGATTTCTGAGAAAGCACACTGTGTGAATACTGTTTCGAAACTGGTGTTAACCTGAAGTGTTTGTAGGTTATCGGGTTAGATTGTAGCAAAGCAATACTCTGCTCAGCAAAGGTTAGGCTTTACATCATTCTGCTAATTTGCCACTAAAACCTTTTGGTTCTTCAGAACTGACATCTATGGGCACCCAATGGCTTATATTTTTCTTTTGATTGTTTGCTTTCTGCAGGAAGGAATTGGTATTATTGATATATTGAATGCAGTTGTTCAAAGAATTCCTGCACCCCGTGATACAGCTGAAAATCCTCTAAGAGCGTTAATTTTTGATAGGTTGGCTCTTGTGATGATAATCATGAGAACAAATTTAATCATTTTTGCATAAATTTAATTTTTGAAGGTGGATATTTCAAACGATTTAAATTTACATTATTATGAATCATATACTTTCTGCTGCAATAGTGATGTTGTCTTGAATAGGCATTCACTTGAGGAGCCTAAACTATATTATCAGACTTCAATAAATAACTAGCCATCTTTCTGTTTCTCGTTAATTTTTTGATGTGGTTAATTAATCATATTGCTATTAAGTTTATTACATGTTACCCTAATCAGAGGCTTCCAGAAGATATTTTTTTTTCTCTTAACTACTCCATGTCAAACTAGTTCCGGTTTTTTATTGCCCCGTCATTGCTAAACTGAAACTTATTAGCATTTTGCAGCTTTGACTCATCTCCTTAAATTCCATGTTTGACGTTTTAACTACAATTATTTCTTATCCAGTATACATTTCTCTGCAGTTATTATGATCCATACCGCGGTGTCATTGTATATTTTCGAGTCATTGATGGGAAAATAAGGAAAGGTGACAGAATTGTTTTCATGGCTAGCGGGAAGGTTAGCCTTTATCTGTGCTCCTGTCAGAGTCAGACCATCCTGCCTTAATTGCTTTATCGTTTTATGATGGTGATAGTGAAGATTGAATGCGGTGCCTATTGGCAAATGGTATGGTGCATAAACACTTGAGAATGAAAATGTAACTAAATCAAATTTTGTAATTGTAATATGGTCACAGGAAGTTCATTTGTTATTTTGTAGTTCTTTCAGGTACTAAATCAGAATATTTACTTCCCAAGAAAGCTTACAGCTCCATCATTAGCCTCCCTTATTTTCTCCGTTTCCATTTGCAGGATTACTTTGCTGATGAAATTGGAGTTCTGTCTCCAAATCAAATTCAAGTTGACCAATTGTATGCGGGTGAGGTAGAGTATTCTTTCGAACCTTGTTTTGTGTGTGGTTTTCTATAGATATAGACACCTGATCTTTAAAAGAAAGAGTACATTGGACTGATTTGACCTAAATACATATGAAATGAAGAAGTTTGCTTTTTTCACAAGTTTCTGGTGTTTGCAATGAATGATGATGGGCAATTACGGCCATAGGTAGCTCTCCCATTCCTATATATATATATATATATATATATATATATATAAATAGTTTACTTTTCTTGTTTTGATTTGTTTGAGGATTTGAGCAATTGCATCTTCCTTTGCTACACGACTGAAGTAGCCAGACAGTTGTGTTTATGCAATCTAGATACACGAAATCCTTCCATGCTGCATGTATACCTGATAACGTAATCACGTTTCAACAAAAAAACTAAAGCACAGGACGGTTCCACATTTTTTTATGTACCTTATATCAAGTAATCTTAATGGTTCTGTTCTTCTGTACAGGTTGGCTACCTTTCTGCGTCTATAAGATCTGTTGCAGATGCTAGAGTGGGAGATACAATTACAAGCTTCGGTAGACGGGCAGAATGCTCTTTACCAGGTTATGAGGAAGCTACCCCTATGGTGTTCTGTGGCCTGTTTCCAGTTGATGCGGACCAGTAATGATCTTTTATTGTTGGTTTTGCTAGCGTTTGTTTTTACTTTTACATGCTTCTCTTCACCTGTGGTCTACTGGCAGGTTTCCTGAACTTCGTGATGCATTGGAGAAACTTCAACTCAACGATGCTGCATTGAAGGTACCAAGCGGCTGAAACAACAGAAAAGGGCATTCATTTCTGGATTCTGGAACACCAATAGTTGACTTGGTTTTTATTTGGTCCACCCTCGTTTTGGTTTCTATCCCGCAGTTCGAGCCTGAAACTTCAAACGCTATGGGTTTTGGTTTTAGATGTGGTTTCTTGGGTCTTCTCCACATGGAAATTGTACAGGTTAGCTACATTTCTATCTTCTTTTTTTTGTCAAAATTTTAACAGCTGTTATTCTGTTGTGTGATTGGATACATGCATGTATAATTTCGTTCTTATCCTGTTAAGGATTGGTAGTTAGGATCTTTCAAATCCATATCTGTATTTTACTATTTTAAGTTTCAGTCGTTCATGAAGTTGCCAACCAGGTTTTGTGTTGACCACAAGTTGCCATGTTCACTGAGGTCACAAGTTCTTTAGAGGTCCATTTAATCATTTTTCTGCATTCATGCTCTGGGTATTCTTCTTCGCAGGAAAGGCTAGAGAGGGAATACAACCTGAGTCTAATTACCACTGCTCCAAGTGTTGTATATAGGGTGAACTGTATAACTGGTGATACTGTAATTTCCTCTTGATCCCAAACTTTTAAACTACTTTCTTCCCTCGCAGGTCTAGTCCAGGTGTACATATCATTTTATATCTGGAGCCTTACTACCGTTTACATTATTGTTTTCGAAGGTCGAGTGCTCAAACCCATCGTTACTTCCAGAACCTGGACAGAGGAGATCAATTGAGGAGCCTTATGTTAAGGTTACTTTTTCTGCTTTCTAGATACTGATATGAGATGCTTAAAGGATGAGATATAATAGCGAATGACGTATTCAGATTGAAATGCTCACACCAAAAGACTATATCGGTTCACTAATGGAGCTTGCTCAAGAGAGAAGAGGAGAGTTCAAAGAAATGAAATATATAACCGAGAATAGAGCTTCTATCATCTATGAGTTACCCCTTGCAGAGGTAAACTACTATCTATCCACTCTTCAGATGAGATCCATTTGAAAGCTTGGAGATGTCTCTACTGATTATTTGAACCACACTTGTCCTAATTAATTCTGTGTCTATTTTTGCAGATGGTGGGAGATTTCTTTGACCAGTTAAAATCCAGGACGAAGGGATATGCTAGCATGGAATACACATTTCTCGAGTAAGTTCTTCAATCATTCACTTCGTCCTATGACCCATGTCTTTTGTTTTATTTGTGTATCTAAGGGGTACTTCATCATTTTCTTCAAGTAATATAGATCTATAAGCTTTTTCTTACTATCCAAAGTCACAAGAAATATACAAGGGAATAAGACAGACTCTAGCCACACCAGAAAGCTATTTTTATTCATGGGCTTTAATAATCGGGATTTTGGTATGGATAGTTATTCTGTTCAAAACAATATGTTAAATTTGGTTGATCTCCTTGGTTCACAATAGCATCAGTCAGCTTCTTCAGTTTAATAGACTGGGGAAAAAAAAATAGGAAGGCCGGTTTTGTTTTTTCTTATCAGCTATCACCTGTATCTAGGTTTTCTTCTGTTTTGCATCAAAGGTGTTTTCTGGTTTTATGATTTTATCCCGTATGTTTCATTATCTTTTGTTTCCTAATACGTGCAGATATCCAATTGGTATCTCATTCCTTCCAAATTTGAGTGCAGGTACAAGGAAAGCAATCTGATAAAACTCGATATTCTGATCAACAGTGAGAAGGTGGAACCTTTGTCAACCATTGTACACAAAGATAAGGTTATTGCTCGATGCTTTTAACCTCAAGTTTTCTGAACTGAGGAAAATAGAATGCAACTTCTTAAATATCTACACATCTTGTATTTTTAGCATTTACTAAATGTCAAAGTCTTTCTGCCACACATCACTGTGAGATACATTTCAACCTATGCTTACAGGCATATTCCGTCGGGAGAGCTTTGACTCAAAAACTGAAAGAGCTTATTCCACGACAAATGTTTAAAGTGCCCATCCAGGTAAATATTTTACTTCAACTTCTGTGAAGAATGATGCAGCACTGATTTTTCTTTCGAGGGTTCACTTTTGGTTTTTGTTTACCGCGGCTTGCTTCCGAGAACAATGATTTACTGTCTTGTTTACGCTATAGGTTATCATCATTATTCCTTACCGACTATTTTTTTTTTGTTCTACCGTTGCATTTACAGGCTTGTATGGGATCAAAGGTGATTGCTAGTGAGTCACTATCTGCGATCAGGAAAGATGTGTTAGCCAAATGTTATGGTAAGTTGCACATTCTCTATAATGTTTTCGAGTTTCTGCTTCCCTTCCTTCTCGCCATGAAAGTCTGAGTTAGCTGCATTCTTAATAAAGGTAAAAACACGACTTTGTTATTATAAAGCTAACTATGTAAGCATGAAGAAAATAAACAAGAACGTATGAAACTTACCCTAACAAACCAGTATAACCCTTCTTCTTCTTCTTCTTCTTCTTCTTTTTCTTCCATCTAATGTTGTTTTCCCATTTGTTCAACCCTTCTCTAAAAGTGAAAAGCTTTTAACCAATTCAAGTGAGGGCAATGTCCAGATTTACGGGAGACTTGAAGAGAAGAGATAGACATGTTTATGAGTCGGGGACGCTCTTTGTTCAGATAGTCCTTTTCCTGATGTTTTCTGTCATTCATGTAGGTGGTGATATTTCACGGAAGAAGAAGCTTCTTAAGAAACAGGTAAAGCTTTTTCACAGGCAATAACTTTGTAAGCCATGCCATGATATAGAAGCCAGTTAGCCAAGGGGCAAAGTATAATGCCTTGGGGGCTGGACTATGCATTTAGAAGCAGCTAGTATCCACTAATCCACCTTTATTCTGCAAGTTTTTATTTATTTACGTTTAAAGCTCGCTTAAAAGGAACATGTAAATGGTTGGTATGAACAGGCGGAGGGAAAGAAGAGAATGAAGGCGATAGGTAGAGTGGATGTCCCTCAGGAAGCTTTCATGGCCGTCCTCAAGCTTGAACGAGAGGTCTTGTGAACGAATACTTTGCTTCTTGTACTCTCCCTCATCTTTCTTCTTTTGTTTTCTTGGTTTTTTATGAGCTTGTTTTATGTTGTTACTTGTTACACCCATTCAGCTCGAAACATAACATTCGTTGTGATTACTGGTTAAGGGTACTGACCGCTGCTCAATTCGTTTCACGTACAGTAAAATCAATGTTATTAGCTAAATTTCCCACAAATTCTTTATTTTTTTTTCCAAAACTTTTTCAAACCCATATGGAATTTGTAAAAAAAAAAAATTCACATCCATTCAACTCGATTTACATGTTTGCAGATTCATGCATGGATTAACCAAATGCAAGGTGGTATAGCTATTCGTATAAAATTTCAAATCCATGCATGAACATTTGTGGCGTACATTCTCGGGCGTGAGTATCCCTTTTTTTTAATGGACCTTCGTGAAAACTCACACAGGATCGCTGGTCCCACCTACGCGGTAAATAAGAGAGATAAAAGATTAAAACTCATTTATTCGAGTACAATAAACACGAAACTAATGAACCCCACTGATTTGGTGAGGGTTGTGGAGTTAAACTCAGTTAACCGGTTTATCTAAAATGGTTCTCCTTAACCGGTCCGGTTTAGGAAATCTTAAAGACATTTCTTGAATGCTGCACTATAAAAAAACCAAGGATGTCGCAAACTGAATCTACCAATATGAATCAAGAATGACCGATCACCCGTTTTCACACTCATACAGTATTCGTTCGTTTTCTACAGGTGGTTTTCCAAAGTTCGCAAGCCTAGCCTAAAACTAAAAAGCAACGATTATCGAGCACGAACGTCGGGAGGCGAAAAAACGATCGGAAACAGATACATACGATATAGAACTTACCTCGTGAAGATCCGAAAGGAAGGTTCCCGATTTCTCCGCTGGTTCGATCAGAGGCGTCTGTTTTTGTTAGGAGGCACGTATCCGGACATATTCATTCCGGGGTCTTTCCTTCTTAACTGTTGCTGCTGATGCGTTTGAGGCATTCCCCGCTGCTGCATCGGGACCCCTCCGGGATTCATTCCGGCCTGTGCCGGGAAATTATAACCCATCATGCCCTGTGGCTGCATCCTCTGCATGTTATGAGCGACCATTGGCCGTGGCATAGATCTTCCACCCATTGTATGAGCACCTGCCATGTTTCCCGGTACGTTCCCGGTTTGTACCGCTTGAGGAGGATTGATACTTGTCGTACCCTCGAAATCCGTGTTTGTGTCTACGGGCCGACTCGGGTAGTTCACGATTTTCTCCATGGGTTGGGAGGAAACGAAGGCATTGCGTCCAGGGAGTGGATCCATCCGGAAATACTCGTGCTCTAGCGCTTGTGCTGCTGTGATGCGCTTCAGTGGATCGTATTCGAGCATCTTGGATAAGAGATCGAAAGCCGCACCTTTCGGGTTGAGGTGAACGACGTTGTGAAGCCCTGCATTGTCATACTTGTGCCCTTGAATGTGTTGAAGATCGGACTGCCAGTGTGGAAGGTTACCGAGAGTCGGCCACTTTTCCAAAGTTGGGTGGCCTAAAATCTTGAATATCTTGTCGAGTTGATCCAGTTGGAACGGGTTTGGTGTCGACTTTGCCTCCGCCCCTTGAAACAGCGGCTTGAGAGTCAACAATTCAGCAAAAATACATCCAACAGCCCACATATCGACAGCGCTCGTGTAATGCTTTGACCCAAGAAGCAGCTCGGGGGCACGATACCAGATGGTGACCACAACTCCATTATCTGATAATGGCTTCAATGGGGCTTGATATATCCTTGCAAGCCCAAAATCAGCGATTTTGATTATTCCGTGTTCCTCTCCCTCGCCCATAACCAAGATATTCGATGGTTTCAGATCGCGGTGTATAATCCAATTGCTGTGGAGGTAGTTCAAGCCATTAAGAAGCTGCCAGAGCAACGACTTAACTGTGTACTGATTGATGGGATGGATGACTTTGTCCCTGTGGTGCCTGATGATTTCATAGAGATCGTACTCGGCGTAATCAAAAGCAAGATACAGGGACATGTCTGCATGGTTGATGTGGACATTCACAAGCTTCACAACATTCTCATGGGAAATCTCCCTTAGCAGCATGATTTCACGGATGGCGGTTGGGGAAACTCCATCCCCGTCCTTTGACTGTTTAAACTTCTTAATGGCAATGGGTCTTTTTGTAGGGGTCTTGGTTTTGGCCAGGAACACTAGACCATAAGTCCCTTCACCAATCTTGCCGACGAGGTTGTACTGTTGCAGCCACTCTGGTTTCTCATTGCCACTGCTCGAGCTGTTGGCCCCGACACCCCTGCTGTTGGAGCTTGTTGTACTACCATCTCCCATGTTAGTGTAATCTTACTACGCCTTACAATGCAGATTCTTAAAGTAGAGTCAACAACGCACAAGCAATTACGGTTTATTTCCGCTGCCTGAAAATATCCCTCTCCTGAAATTTGAACAGGAAACGGAAAAAACGATGAGTCTTAGCATATCAAGATGAACTAGTCAAAATACTTCACGTGCTACTTTATAGGTCAAATGGTTTCCAAATGTTGAGAATAGCAACGTCTTAATTATTCTAAACACTCAGAACCCTTTCTATCAACTTTCAGTTTAAATTAAATATGAAGACAATAAACAACAAACACAAAGAAGCAGACAAACCTCTATCACTAAAGAGAAAAATTCTATCCCAAGAAACGACGACATCAATAAGGCAATTGAAGAGACTCTCCGTTAGCACATCTAAACTACTTGCAATAAGGATATATGTAGAAGCAGCTAGGTGAGCAAACTATGAACTGGGAAGACGGGCTGCTATGAAGGAGAAGTACATGCAAATCATGAGAATTTCTTCAGCATTGTGTCAGCATTCAAAGCGTAGGAACAATCGTTCATTCCATGACTAATAATAGACTAGACAAACAAGGTCCAATACAAGTACGCCGATTTTAGAAACATCTGTCAATTCAGACAAACCGGCTCAAGCACCTGTCAAATTCAAAAAACCCTAAGAGTTCAGATATTCAGAAAAATCTATGATTCCTTTCTTCTCCGAGCTGGAAAATCTAGCAACGTCAGAGAAACAGAAGTAAAACTTTCCAATCAAACGAAGAGAAAGATCTCGCTCGTCATTCAGGAACCGAAAAGGGGACAAAAAAGCAGCTGAAATCTCAAGCTCCGAAACCATTAATAGGAGGGGAAAAAAAAGCACATAACCACAACTACTCGAATCAAGAGCTATGGTGTTTCATCCCTAACCCTAGACTCCAAATTCAATCACGGTAAAAACAAATTCCGTTACCTCGAGAAAAAAAAAGAGATCGAAACATACCAAACAACGAGCGAATCTTCCGAATTCCGAAAACAAGTCACAACAATCTTACCGAATAAGGAGATCACAAAAATCTTCCATGAAATCCGAGCAACGAACAATTCCTGGAGCGTGTCGGAGACAGAGGAGAACCCGACAGAAGGCAAAGAGCAATCCGGCGGAGATTAATCGATGCTCAAAACGACTGCGTTTTAAGCTTCAAGCCCATGGGCCCATAAAGTCCGTTGTGATGGGTTGGGTACTTTATGTCAAAACAAATAAATTATGGGGCTAATATGTAATTTTGGAAAGCTATGCCTCCAACATAAGGTATAAACTATAAAAGTGGGGCTAATCATTTATAAATGTTTCTTTCCCACAACGAAGGACGACGACCAAGCAGCTGAGAGAGAGAGCGAGAGAGCGTGAGAACTGTTCTCATCTTCCGGAGAAACCCATTTCACGATCCATTCCCTCGCTCTCTCGCTTTTTCTGTTCGCATTTCGATCCATACATTCGTTGTAAGTGTTTATTCTTCCCGTTTGAATCTCTTCCTTGGTTTTGTTCCGCCAATTAGCAGCTGATTCCTTATGGGTTCCCTGTTTTGTGGCGGGAACCGATACTTCTTACGTTGTCGTGGGCGACTTTGCTTTCTCACTGTTTTTGCTTTGGACTTATTTTGGTTGCGAATTCGATTACGGGTCATCGATGGGTATGTCTGTGTCATGATTTCTCTTTACGGTTTTGAATGTTTCGCCTGCCTTTGTTTTCTCTCTTCTCTGTCGAGTTTGGCTTCTGGGTATTCTGGGATTTTCCTAAAATGGAGATTGATACTGCTTCATCTTCTTGATCGTGGGTCTGGGTTTGCTTTGTCGGTTTCTTTTTGGTTTATTGGGTTGCTCGATATTACTCAGAACTGGTGGAGTCGGTAACTTTGTCCGATGGGATCTGATCTTCTCCAACCCTATTGCGAGGCGACAGGTCTAGGGTTTTCTGCTATTGTCGGTTGCTGCATTGTTATCTTTGAGATGCATTCTCCCATTTATCATTTTACATGATCTATGAGTTGTCCTTGCTTCGCTACAACTTATCCGGCGAATCAGCGGCAGAATTAATTTTCTGTTCTAGGGTTTTTGTCTTCACTTTCATAATATTGCTACTTCTCATGTGCATGTGTGTGTTTATATGTAATTGATTCTCTGCCAAGCCCAGTCCACTTGTTGGCATTAGTTTTGGATGTTGCATCTCTTAATGTCACACGATTGCGAAGGATGAGGATTAGGGTTTGTTCTTCATCTTTCTAGGAAAAACACTTTCATATTGGTTGGTTGTTCATTTGTTGCTTAAATTTCTTGGATATTTTTATTATATGTCATAGGAAGTGAATTCGCAATCATAGTATCATACATCCAAAATTATGAACTTTTTGATGAACTGTAGGTCTTATACGTTCAAAGGATGCCTCTACTGAAAAAGAAGCCACATAAACTACTGGAGCCGCCAAAGGACTTAGAGTCGAACGAACTTGTATATCAAGTCCGTTTGACAAAAGAGATTTTCCGGGATTATCAGTATCCTTATTCTCAAGCTGTTGAAATATCTGTCTTGGGTTAAAAAAATTATTCTTGAATATTTTTCTTAAATATTTGCTTTCTTCTCATCCTGCGTATAGTTGTAGGAAAGCTGAACAAGTTCAAAACATGAGAATACTGCTTCCTTCTGGCTGCTTCAATTCTGGAGAGAGCCAGGAGGCTTGGTGGTTATTCACTTTTATATATGGACATGATAGATTTGTATGCTTAACAAAGAACAGATTGTACTTGAAGAAGATAAATCTGTATCAGAAGCGGGTTTGGACATGTAAATCTACTGGTAAAACTAGCTTGACCTACGAGGAGGCGTTAGAATCAGAAAGACATGCAAGCGAAAAAGTTCAGGCTCTGCCCAAAGAGCTAGTGGCGCCTGCTTTACGGATCATACAGTTCAGTAAGTGTTTCTTAACTTTCTTTTCCTATTTTCTGTATCATGGTTTATTCTTTTAGTATTAATTCTGCTTTTAGTCTTGATTGTTTTAATTTTACTAGATTTATTATGTTTATCTTGGAGAGTATTGTGGCATACTTCACCTTGTACATATCCTGTTGGATCCCTGAAGCCTCAGGCAGCTTAGTGGGCCTTCACTTTGTACTTTTAAAGTTTCAGAGCTAGATATGCCTCTGTGTGTTCGATACGGTAGGAATGATGTTTACCAGGTTCTGTTTTACTTCTACCATAAAACAGAGTTACTTAAAGATTGTTATTGGTGGTTCGTTTTTGGATAATCATTTTCCTGGACATTGAAAGATGTAATATGGAAATATTGGTGAATTTTGCTGCTAGAACATAGACCAGAATTTTGAATGGTAGCAATTTGAAATATTGTATTTTTGTGTGCATCAATTAAAACAGCAACGAAGGAACCTGCAGCAGGTTATGTTATTATTCTGGTTCTAGAAGCAGATCAATCAGATATAGTCAAAACATGGCTGTTCATGAAAGTTAGAAGGGACCAACTCTATCATGTCAAACCGTGGATTTTGTGTATGTTGTGTTTATTTTCTTAATCTTACAAATTTTCCATAGATTGTGCTTAGATGAAACTTTGATGTTCCTATGTCAAGTAAATAAGGGCAAGCTTTCACATTGTGACTATTCATGTGAGAAAAATTCTTCAGCACCTGTAATATAAAAGTACGTTCTCTAAGCTTTCTTTTCCAATTTTGACAGGTACCTTCTCATTGAAAGATCTAGCAGAAGTAATAGTATCAGAATTGCAAAGTTGTTTCTTTGTTGGTGCTGAGTTGTACGGAAAAAGGAATGGGGAATTGTTTCCATGCAGAATCTTGAAAATCGTAGAAGATCGAGCTGGTAAATCTCGGTACGAGGTACGCTTCCTTGATAAAGATAAGAAAATAGATGAAAACACAGTGCTATCTGGGGAAGATCTGTCATGGAAAAAGTTTCCTTTTAGTAGAAATTTCCTGAAATCCTTCATACGGGAATCCACATGCCGGAGTATACCTTGGGTCGTAAATGATAATCTGGCACTACTCCATGGGATCTCAAAAAAGATTCCTAAGGAATTGCAGAGCAAATATGTCTTTCAGGGAGGACAACTGATTCACAAACGTAACAGGCAGAGAACAAAGGTAGATTGGAAGAATATAATCATAACCATGTGATCTTTGTTCTGTGCGTACTGCCTAATATATTGGTCTATTTCCTAACATTTTCTTCTCTGTGCAAAACTTTAGGGAGATAAAACCGAAAGGGAAAACGGCAAAAGAAAGAGAGCAGAAAATGGTAGACATGTTGCAGATGGGACAGATGAAGGTAGCTTTCTTTCTAATGCTCACCAATTCATATCCAAGTCAGTCTTTTTTTTTCTTGCAGAAGCTCCATGGTGATTTCAATTTCATAGTGGCTTTTAGGTGATATATTATGAGCCCTAAGTCTTCTTTTGATTCGACGACGAAAATTTTGGCCGAGACTATGACATTTTAGCATATGTTTGTTTCGGTTTCAGACTAGATATCCAAATATTCAATTGATTTGGCCGTTCTTCCTTATTGTCTTTCCAGAGGTCAATGAGTCAGAGGAAGAGTCCATCAATTATCCAATCGAAGATTTAATGGTGCAACCTGGGCCTGATGATCCAGATATCAATGAACGTCCTTCTCCTTCACGGGATTTCAGTGTTCCAATGGATTGCGTTGGGGATCTTCTAATGGTCTGGGATTTTTGTTCCTCATTTGCTAGGCAGCTGAATTTGTACCGATTTTCTCTCGAAGACTTTGAAAATGCTGTCTGCCACAAGGAGAGCAATTTGGTGCTTATCATGGAAGCACATGCTTGTCTTTTCCAGTTCCTCATAAATGACGGTGGCGACAATTTTTCGGCTTTACAGAAGAGGAACCGCAAATCAAAGGTCAAAAATCTCTCTCATGGAAAGTCTCTCTTGATAATAAATTCAATGCCCAGTAGTACTATTCTCATTCACAGTTTTAGACAAGAAGTTGCCAAACTTGCTCATACTTGCAATTTTTTCTTAAATTTTGGTTGATGACTGACAGTATAGACTTTCTTTTTTCATTTTCTTTCAGATAACTTTAATCACATGGACAGAGTATCTATGTGATTTCTTGGAATCGATCAACATTCCTGATTTCTCCTCGCACATTGGAACAATCAAGCGGGGGCATTATGGTCTTCTCTACCCTGATGTGAAGTTGAAAATGTTTAGGGAGTTAGTGAACCAAATAACGGAAACAAGCACGTTTAAGAGGGGAGTAGATGAGCTCATTGAACAGCGTCATGCCGTAGGTGCTGCTAGAAGAGAAGAAGCATTGGAGGAGGGCCGGAAGAAAAGAGAGGAGAAGAAAGAACGGTCGAAGACTAGTGAGGAAGCTAACGGAGTATTAGACAGAGACGGAGTGGAGGATAAGAAAAATACCTCGCACGTTCTCGGAAGCTGCAGTAGAAAAGGTAAAAAGAATGGGTTCGATGCAGAGAAAAACAATGAGTTTATCTCTTCGGAAAAAGACGAACCATCGGAAAAGAGGTATGCCTTATATCATATTTACGCATAAACAAAATTTTCCGGCCTTCAATAAACTCGACTCAGTCTCAGAGCTTGTTATCATTATTTTCTTATCGGTGATGATAGGCTTCTAGAGAATGTCTATCAAAGGAAGCACAAAAAACAGATGTTAGATACGAAAACACAACCAAAAGAGGAGAAAGAGCTGACGGGGAAGGAGCAACCACAGGAATTCACGAGCGAAGATAAGAACGGAAATACAGAAAGGAGGAGCGCTGAGCAGAGGGTAAAGTATAGCCTCTCCCTCTCGATGAATGTGACAGATGATAGTTTTTTTTTTTTTTTTTTTTTTTTTTTTTTTTTTTTTTTTTTTTTTTTTTTTTTTTTTTTTTTTTTTTTTTTTTTTTTTTTTTTTTTTTTTTTTTTTTTTTTTTTTTTTTTTTTTTTTTGCTTCTGACTTCTTATGATTTACAAACTTGCAGAGGCAATATTATGAAAGAGAGATGGAGAAAATAGTGATACGGACCAACCCTTTGGGTAAAGATAGGGATTACAATAGGTATTGGTGGTTCCGACGCAATGGCAGAGGCAATATTATGAAAGAGAGATGGAGAAAATAGTGATACGGACCAACCCTTTGGGTAAAGATAGGGATTACAATAGGTATTGGTGGTTCCGACGCAATGGCAGGATATTTGTTGAGAGTCCGGATTCTAAAGAATGGGGCTATTATAGTTCCAAGGAAGAGGTATCGTAAAAAGTCGCATGCCTTATTCCTTTGTAAAATCATATTAATCGAATCGTTTTTGTATGGGTCCTCCTCAACTCGTTCTTCCTCGAATCCACAGCTCGATGCGTTGAAGGGTTCGCTAAACTGCAAAGGAGAGAGGGAAATGTCTTTGCACCAACAACTTGAGAAATTCTACGACAGAATATGGTGAGTATATCCCTATCTTCTTCACATTATCTATCTTAATCCATTGCTAAGCAGAAAGATTTAGCCGATTTTTTGGAAAGTTTCAAGTTGCTAATATCATTGTAAATAGTTAGAATAAGGTGTTTTCTACTTGGAAAAACATCTCACGGGCAAAAATCTAATTGGAAGATTGTCAACTAAAACGAGAAATCTCGCTTATTACATCTGAAAATACCTAGTGGGATTCGACTGTTTGAATGAACTACTTGTGTATTGCAGCTCGGTAGCACAGAAGAGATCGAAAGAAATAGCTCACAACTTAGAAACGGAAGAGGCTGTGCTTCGGAGGTCTACCCGTGTGAGGGCTCCCCCGAGGGAGAATCCCGCCAGTTCCTTCCTCCGATACGTTAACAAGTGGAAAGAAGACTAAATCGACATCCGATCCGAGAGTTCTGTATAGGAAGTTTTTCAGTTGTGGTTATGGAGGAATTCTCCGTTCGGGTTCGAGGTTTTTTCCCCTACATAGACTTGGTGAAGTTTAGCATATAGCATACAAGACGTCTTGGATAGAGGGAATAGGAAATGGTGTTGGCTTCTTTCTGTTTTCATCCATCATCGTGATTGATATTGCTTGACTTTGTCCATTTATGGCAAATGAGAAATGAACATTGTTCTGAAGGTTCAGGGAATTGGCATCAGTTCAGCTCATTTTTATTCTCATTTGTTCTTCCATGGATGCTTCCTCACGTAAAACGGGCCGGCCCGACCCAGCCCAGCCCGACCCGTTTTTTAGCGAGCTATAAATATATCAAACCAACCCATATCGTCTTATCCCGCGAGTCAAATGAGCCGGGTCGCGAGCCAAATATATATTTTTTACAATAAAATTTTAATAATAAAAATATTTAAAACTAATTTTCATATTTAAAAAATATTTAAAATATAATAAAATATAAAATTTTAAATAAAAACAAACTAAATATGTAATAAAAAAAATAATTTGTATATAAAAATATTTTAAAATATTAAAATTAAAAAAATATATTTTTTTTTTTGTCCGCGAGCCAGTCCGGCTCGTGACGAGCTGACTCGCCACGAACCCGACTCATGATGAGCTGGCTCGTTTGGCCTAGTTTTTTCTAGGTTCAAATATTTTGAACCCAACTCGGAAAAATATGGCCGACTCACGAATCGGCGCACGATCCACGGCTCGTTTTACATCCCTACTTCCTATTCATTAGTGTTTTACTTGCAGAAACTTGGTGGCATTTGTTCTAAAGCTTTTTTTTGGTAAAAGGTTGTTATTATTTCAGATTTTGGTTTGGGTGGTTCCTTTTATTTATATTTGGGTTTGATAGGATTTATATTGAATTCGATATGGTTTGGATTCGGTCTTATAAAATTATTTAGTTTACAAAGAAATTTTCAGTTTTTCGGTTATTATTTTATTCGGTTTACTTTAGGTTCAATTCTGTATTTAAAAGAAATCATAAACATGCGGATTTTATATCAAATTCGGTTTAATTGTATTTATACATTATTCGGTTTGGATCGGTTTGGGTATTCTAAGGTTAACAACTTAACGGGAAGCTTTGTAGAGTAATGAGATGAGCAAAGTGACTAAAAGTTTGATAATTACCAAATTAACAATTTCGCGTAATAATAATAGTACACCAAACACCATAGATTGATTAAAAAGCAAAGCCAAATTGATTAAGTGGGTTGGTAATTACCATATTAATAATTTTCATTATATGTATAAAACTTCAAGAAAAAAAATCAGAATCATAATTCTGGATAAAAAGTTGGGAATTCTAATTTCAAATCAGAATCATAATTTCGGATAAAAAAATTGTGAATTATAATTTCGTTCGACGTTTAAATTACGGAAACTGGGGTTTCAATGGGTCAATTTCGATAGTTAAGACCTATTTGACATATTTCGAATATATACACCCAAACGAAAAAATCTCGAAACTATTGGGGTATTTACGAAACACATACAAAAAAGTAAACGGGGCGAAAGTCAATGATCACTGAAATATCGGGATGAATTTGAAATATCCCCGAGATTTTACCGGGGGGAGAGGAAAGTACACGTGGCAAAGATATGGGCTGTCAGTCGTTGGTTAAAAGGAGACAAGCGCGTGACGCTATAATCTCTCCCCGCCATTTCACTTGGACCAAACCAACAAAGACCTCATGCCGGTGCTCTGCTGCTCTTGCAGCTTTGATTTTTTTTTTTCTTTTTTATCTTTTAATTTTAAACTAATCCTTATTTAATCCCTGATTAACATAATCAGGTTAATTTAATTAATCTATTCATTAAGTTAACAGGTGAAGAGGAGAGGCGCAAAAACCTCTCTCTCTCTCTCTCTCTCTCTCTCTCTCTCTCTCTCTCTCTCTGAGTTTAGCTTTTGCTTTTCTGTTCTCCTCCTCCTCCTTTTTCTTCATCTGCTCTCTGGTTTCAGTGAAATGCTGAATCTGGTTAGGGTTTATCGGCTCTTCGTTGGCTTCCTCGTTGTTGTCTCCGTTGCTCTATCCGTTTTCGCAGGTACAATTTTGCTTCACCCTTGGTGTCGTTCACTCAAAATTTGTTGGCTTATTGTTCCCGATCCTATAGAGATCTATATTTGGTTCAGATTCTTTTCACTAGTTGGATTTAGATTTTTCTGTTTCAAGCTGTTAAAATTTATCCCTTTTATCTATTTTTCGTCGCGATCAGTTCCTTGTTTCACTCGAACTTTTTCTCGCCATCGATTTGGGTCTTTCCCATGCGTTGTAGAGATCGGGAAGAATACTGAGATTTTGGGCATGTTCGTTTTGGCTATTGACTCTGAGCGGTTCAATGGTTCCTTTTCTGTGATTCAGAGAAACTAGAAGGGAAAAACGTCAGCTTTTTCCCGTACGCACTTCATGTTTTGCTGTATCATTGTGCGTCCTGACATTTGAGTCTGGTTCCATGGCCTTTTTCCTGAAGTAGTTCTTGCTTGGGAAAGTATAAGTTGAAGCCTTGATGTTTTGCTCCCCATTTCATCGCACAAGTGCTCAGACACAATTGATAGTTTCAAATTTTCTCTTAAAAGTTCATCTCTGGGTCTTATGAATGAAATTGGTGGTCAAAGATGTTTCTAATAACATAAACATGAGGATCTTTTAGTCTTTGTCATGATCTGTTATTTCTTTCTTAGAGAAATATGTTCTTTGCTTGATGAATAGATTGTAGAATTCATTTGGGAAGTTCAGATTTCTATGGTTCTGTTACTTTCTTATTGCGCTGCTGCTTGATTTTTTTAGATATTTTCAGGCCACTTATGTTTAGTTTGTTTCTTTCATGCTCCATATGGGACATATTTTCATTGCTTGCAGATTAGAAGCTGTCGCATGTTCGAAGCTATTTCTTACAAGCAAAACCATAGAGCATGGCTTTCCTTCATTCAGTAATGTAGGTTGCTTCTCTTCTCGATGTTGTTACTTGTCTCGTAATTTTACCATTCACATTCCTGTAGTAGGCTAATAGCCCCTACTTTTTTAGTTATTGGAATTCTATTAGGAGTAGCAAATCTGCATGGCTTCGTTTTTCTTTTGAATTTTTTTCTTCAAAACAGGGTAGTTTTGAATTTGGAAAAGAGAAAAAGAAAAAAAACTCTTCGATATAGAGATTTAGCATTTCCTATCTTATGGCCAGATCCTTTAAACTTTTTGTTGTCATTTCCTTTCTTTGAAGTAGTTTCAGGTGGTTTTTTGCAATTCATTGAATCACTTATTTAACTTTCAACTCAAGTAACATATTTAATTAGTCTAATTGTTCCTTACCAAAATGTTAATTAGGAGCAGAGAGTTTATGGTCTTTGAATTGCTAAACTTACATGTCTATCTTTTGGTGACCGTGTAAATTAGAGATGATTTAACTGAGGGATGATTTTAGCACATGGAAAATATAAATGTTGGAAGAAGATGGTTGAATTTTGTGCTTTGAATCTTCAGATTGATGACTTTTCCAGTGAGTGTCTTTACAACTTAAGCACCTTGCCCTTTTCTGATTTTTTACTTGTTTATCAACCCTCAACATCCACATGCTCTTTGCTTAACTTGCAGTTATATGAATCGAATATCTTCTAAGAAATCAATCAAAATGTGTTTCGGATGGTCATTGTAAGAAGATTTAGTTGCTAATTGTCTGTGGCTTCCAGAGATAAGCAAAAAATGGCAGCAGAGCTTGTTATTTCTGCAACCAACGAGAAGCTTGCTGATGTCGACTGGGCAAAAAATATTGAAATCTGTGAACTAGTTGCTCGGGATGAAAGGTATTTTCGATCATCATTTTATTATTTGGTACAGGAGATGCACTCCTAGTGGACTTCGTTGGATGTGAAACTCCCATTTTAGCTGCCATATGAAGCTTAAGCTTCAATTTATATGTCTTCTTTCTCTTACAAAAAACGATTTTGTCCTCTTGCCTCTGGTTTTCATTCCTTTTTATTAAAAGTTGTCCGTTGGCTATTATGAATTAGGGTGGAACTTGAAGTCCTGATATTTTTTGCATCAGGCTGTCAACACGTTTGGATTGCTCTTCTGACATAATTCCTTTTTTGAGCAGGCAAGCTAAAGATGTTATCAAGGCTATCAAGAAACGGTTGGGAAGCAAGAACCCAAATACTCAATTGTATGCTGTCATGGTATGTTCATGGTTTAGATCTATCTTTAATTTAATGTCATGCTTTATCAGCAGATAACAATGGAGCTGCTACTGTATCATTTGGGATGCTTTTTTAACCGCCTTGTTGGAGTTGCTGTTATCTTTGAATGGTGTGGTAACCCATTTGAATTGTCATTGTCCTCGTCATTTGGTATTGCAGCTACTGGAGATGTTGATGAATAATATTGGGGAGAATATTCATAAACAGGTTATAGAAGTGGGGGTTCTCCCTATACTTGTGAAGATTGTGAAGAAAAAAGTATGTACATCTATTTCTGGAGATTATTTTCGAAAAAGTTGAGAACTTTACAGCTTATCTAGTTTGCTTATTGTTTGGTGGCATTTTGAAATCCTACTGTAGTCAGAATTGCCTGTAAGAGAGAGGATCTTTCTCCTTCTTGATGCTACACAAACCTCCCTTGGCGGTGCTTCGGGGAAGTTCCCTCAGTATTATTCAGCATATTACGATTTAGTGGTGAGTAGATACCAATATACTCAGCTTCTTTGCCCTTTCTCATTATGCAATGCTATACACTTTCACTAGATGAGACTGATCAGATGAGAGATTTCCTCAGGTTGCAGACTATGCTGGGGATATCTTTCTCTGTGATTTCACTGATAATTAGCTACATAACTTTGCTACTTGTTATTGCATCTTCGATTATATTTCACTTAGAATCTGAGCGTAGTTTTTTATGGCAGCAGTTCATTTCTATTACATCACTTCTGTAGTACTGCTTGATAGAAATTTTATCAGTCAAACTAGCCTGTTTGTGAGATTCTGGTTGGTTGAGTATGTCTTTTTTGGCATATCAGCTGATGAGACAGCATCTTATGTTGCCTCCAGCATGCAGGAGTTAAGTTTCCTCGGAGAACTCATGCTACACCAAACCCTAACCCTGGCTCTACACAAGCAGCCCCCAGAAATACGCTTAATGAACAACTTGCATCTGCTAGGAAAGAGGGGACTGCTCACCAGCGAGAACCTGAGCCTGCATCTCCTTCCAGGTACACTGCCTTTTCCCTAGCCAGTTCTTGTTGCTTTTTCTAAAACTTCGCTTGGTGTATTCTGCTTTCTGTTGCATACAGCATCTTACAAAAAGCTAGTAGTGCACTAGAAGTTCTGAAGGAAGTTCTTGACACAATCGATTCTCAAAATCCCGAGGTATGCTTGTTGACTGTGCTTGACAGATGATTCATGTTTGACATGTCATCTGTTGATTGTGTGATTGGAAAGCCTTATATTACCCACGAATATCAATCCGTTGTATAAATAAGCTGGCCTGTTTCGGTAGCATCTTTTTTCTGATTACTTGTATCTTGCCATCCAGGTAGCGAAAGATGAGTTTACTCTTGACCTTGTGGAGCAATGTTCATTTCAGAAGGAACGCGTTATGCATCTCGTGATGACATCAAGGCAAGTTGCTCTTTTAGTAAGAGGATATTATAAGAATTATGCTTCTGCCTGTTAGGCAATCTTCTGAAATGCATTATCTCACTATTCCTATGCCTTTGTCCGTAGCATATAATTCCATATAACTCAGGTATTTTCTAGATAGCCGGTTTAGTTCTCACTCATCTTCTGCTGCAGGGATGAAAGGATCGTTTCTCAAGCAATTGAATTGAATGAGCAGCTGCAAAGAATTCTCACTAGACACGATGACATGCTATCGGGCAGGATCATGGAGTCGGGCAGCTCTACATCCAATGGATATCATCCCCATTCCGGGCCAGGTCGTTCTACTTCAAATGGGAATCATCAGAAACATGAGCTGAGTGCTTCTACTACTGCAAATCATCTCCATTCTGAGTCAAGCAGCTCTATATCCAATTCAAATCTTCTTAACCATGAGGATGATGATGAAGAAGAGGAGGAGGAGCCTGAGCAGTTATTCAGAAGGTTTGTCACTCTTTTACAGTCACTGCTTTGAACTCCTTGATATGGAAAGTGGCTAAATTATGAAGATTTCGATGTCTTGCTACTAGGATTAAATATATCTCATTAGATACATTGATTGCATCCAAATGATGTTAAAGTCTATTTTTCTGCTACTAAACCCGTAAATGCCAATGCAAAACTCGACAGACTGCGGAAAGGAAAAGCCCGAGCAAAGCCTGAAGACGAAGAAGAGCCATTCTCGGGAGAACGACCTCCCCCGGGATTTCTCGGATCATCCATTCCAGGTGAAAGACTCAACCGTCCACTTATACGGCCTATACCTTCGGAGACAAGACTTGACAGAAATTCACAATCTCCTCCTGTCGGTATTCCGCCTCCGCCAGCGAAGCACATGGAGAGGGAGAGGTTCTTCAAGGAGAAGAAAACTGACGGCTCTGCCATTTCCGGCCATATGAGAGGCCTTTCCTTCAGCAGCTCACGCAGCGGAAGCTTAGACTTCAGTGACTGACTTGCCATGAACAACCAAAGTCACACATATATATATATATATATACATACATATTCTTTACGTTTTTTTTGGGGTTTGTAATCTACAGGACAGAAAGATATGGAGAAGAACATCGTCTGTGTGTGGGTTTAGTAGTATAGCTTTTTGCAGCAGCCGAAATGTTATGCCATGTTATACACGAGATGAGTGTATCTGTTTCAACGTTGTGGGAACTCGGACTGTGTAAAAGCTTATTGAGGTTTGTGCCTTTTTGTGTAATGAAATCGTACCATTGTTTACTATCTGAAAGTTTCTTATAATATATAATATATATGATATATATATATATATATATATTCAACATCTTTTTTGGTTGTGAAAATTTTCAGATCTCCAAATTTTTTCGGATACTCAAACCCATTATTTTAAACTTATATATTTGTAAATACGAATTTCAGATCCCCGAATATTCCTAGTTTTGATATCGAGAATACGAATCTGAATTTTTTGTACCCGATCCATGCCCAAGTGTAAATACCAAGGGAGACGCAAGTTTGTTAGTTACAAAACGTGAAAGCATTAATTTAACTATTTTCTTTCAGAGACAGAAGTCCAACAACAAAATCACAAGAAAAACGTGGGATTCAATTGTGTAATAAAAGTTACAGAGATGAAACGATTCTGCTTACGCTTTGTGAGTTTCCTGGAAAGACTGTGCCTCCTTGACATGCTTTCCGTATTCATCTTCTTCCTCTTCTTCCACCTCGGCCTCCTCCTCGTCTTCCTCCTCGGATCCCGAGCCAAAGCCCGTCGGAGCTGGATTTCTCGCTTCTCCGACGATCTTCATTATGTCCTCTATGCTCTGAAGAGAGTAGCTCGAATTATCCCTCCTGTAATAAGCTGCTTGAGCCGACTCTGTCAGCTCCCTCGGCAAGTTCTTCAAGTACCAAGGGTGGTTCTTGATTTCTTTAAGCGTGATTCTCTGCATATTAGTTTACAGATCCGAAGAAGAGGGCAATCAGATTTACAACAAGTTAACCTGTGCGGGGAAAACCCGAATTTTAGCTTGTAGTTTCATTGAAAAAAAACTTGGAAGGTTTCACTGTTACAACTGTAGAAAGTAATAATACCTTGAGCGGGTTAGCAACGAATATGCGAGAGAGAAGGTGTCTGCAATCCTGAGAAACATGGACGTAATCCGGAATCTTGTACTGTACAGCCATTATTCGCTGCAGAAAATCGTTTGGACGTTAGCTCTAATGAAGGAAACGATATGGGGAATTGCGAGAAATGCAGTAAGAGTCTCGGAGTTATATTACCTGGATTGTTTTCCTGAAATTCCGTGAATCTTTCGGATCCTCAAACGGATACGCTCCCACCAGCATCACATAAAGTGTCACTCCGCAAGACCACACATCCGCCAACTACAAAATCCCGCAAATGAGTGCCCGGAAAAGTTCAAAAAAAATTTCTACCGTGTATATACTAAAGTTTTAGGAGGATCTTTGCGAAATATATATATACTGTTTTCCTATCTTTAGCTACTACTCTCCATGAAGATACTAAGCTTACTCTTGCAACCAGATTGTACATTTAACTACAAATTTTATATATCTACAAAAAGAAACATGACTAATCTACCTTGCCATCATATTCCTTCCGAGAAAGAACTTCAGGTGCTATATATGCAGGAGTTCCAACCGTTGATTTGGGTCTAGAATGTAGCAGAGATGACTACACAAGAGGGAAAATTAAAACAGGAGTGAAAATACAGATTTAGAACATGGAATGAATAAATCCAAAAGACTTCAATGATCTCAAAAATCATGGAATTGATCCAATCACTAGATTCTGGAATCATGCCCGGTTCTGTTTGAAGCCCTTTTGCGTAATCTTTTTTCCATAACCTTGAGAAAAACGATGCAGTATTTTCAAGATTCTCCAAAAATAGTACCGGATGGAGACAATTGAGTGTTCTCAAACAAAGCATACAGACCTTAGAGTATCCGAAATCACAGATTTTCAAAAGGGGAGCAGGGCTTCCATCAAGCAGTGTGTTCTCAAGCTTCAGATCTCTATGGCATATTTGCTGCAAATGTAAGAGGACGCACGAGAAAAGGAGATTACACAAATGGAAGCATAAAGCTTTCAGCTTTATGGATTACTGGCTGTATAAAATTTGATGTTTAGTGTGTGTATATATATATATATATACATACCATTGAGTGGCAGTAGTCAACACCGCAAATCAGCTGCTGGAAGAAGTACCTAGCCTGGAACAGACAGAAACAAGAAACTCAAATACACCAAAAGATCGAGGAGAATCCAAACAGTGAAATGACCAATACCCGGCAGAAAAAACATCACCTCGGGTTCACTGAATCTACCGGCACTACAGATTCGATCAAAGAGTTCTCCTCCGGCAGCGTATTCCATCACAATTGCCAGATGAGTTGGAGTCAGCACCACCTGCAAGAGAAATTTACAGAAATTGTAATGGCATATGAACGTCTCTTCAGGAGCTAGTTTATGAAAAGGGCATTTTAAAGACTTGCCTCCTTGAACCGGATGATATTAGGGTGCCTTAGTGACCGGTGATTAATAATCTCCCTTGCCACATTCTCATCTATCTGCATTCCATGCCCAATACACCAACCATGAGATCTCATAAATAGAATTTCAATTTAGATCCAAAGCATTTATCATCATTGTTCTTCACATCCTTGTTCTTTGAACACTCCAGTACTATCTTCTGGGGTTCAAATCTTACTCTTATTTCTGCAAATCTGCTCATTTTCCTACCCATCAGATGCACTCAAGCAATTATTTGATCAGAATTCACAACCTCGAGCCAAAGTAGAAAACGAAACGCTGCTCATACAATTCAGAGGAACCCAGATGATGAAACAAACAGAATTTTCTCAGGAACCGAGCGGAAGCAGGAAAATAAGTGGCGGAATCAATGAAAGCGAAAGAAAGATAACTCAACCTTACGACCTCTCTCTATGTATTTCATCGCAACGAGCTGCTTCGTCTCCTTGTGTCGCATAAGCCGGGCGACACCGAAATTCCCAGCTCCCAAATCCTTCACAACCTCGTACTTCTCCATCTCTACTCCCCCAGACTCCGAATCAATACGTGGACGAGTATGTGTATATGTATCTATGTACTTATATATACGTATATACGAACATGATCCCCCCCCCCCCGTAGAAATCAAAGTTCCGCAGCAGAAGAAACCACCATCTTCAAGCGTCGTTCATGGGGATCTGAGAAAAAGCGGAAAAAGCTGAATTGCGTGGGATAAATCGTAAGATCCAAACACACATATACTTACACTGAAAGCGTGTGTGTATGTGTGTATGGATATATATATATACGCGCGGAGAGAGAGAGTGCGTATGGAGTACGTGAAGGGATTACTCAAATTCCGATAACCAGCTTGGAATCCAACGGTGACGAAGCTCATATATATATATATATATATGTATGTATGTATATAATAAACTAATTATTTAGTCGATAGAATCGAATAATATATAGTTGTGTAGAATTAAATTTGATGTAAATATTGTATGGCTAGGATGTTTCGAAATCGAATACTAATTGATGTGAATAAAAAAAATGAAAACATTTAAAAATTCAATATAAATTACGAATTCAATGTAATTTGTTTTGAACTGAAGTAATTAAAAATCCAATATAAAATTGGACACTCCGTTTCTCTCTCTCTATATATATACACTCTTACGGAAAATAAAATATAATTGTACTCGTTATATATACATGAATATAAGATGATATGGATATGTAAAGTTAGCAATTATGGACTGAAATTGGGCACGGCAAGTTACGTTGGACCAATTAGGTTATTCACGAAATAACATAACATGGTCTATACTAATATATATATATATATATATGCACATAACATAGCCATGGAGTTATAATAAGCTTTTATTTTCAATAATAATAAGAGCCTTGACCCATAACCATGCATGCTGGTTAAGCGGTTGCCCATACACGTGTAGAGTATATTTGAGATTTCGGATTCGGATTTTTTTCTCGATTCCACTTTTTTTTTTATATAAACAGTATAGTTATTCCTACCTTCGACCCGACTAATCCAGATCAGAGATCAGTCTTTGTATATGATCATTTTGGTCCAGAAATTATATATATTTCTACAAGTAAAATTGAATTCAGAATTTTAAGGGTAATTTTAGGATCATCAACTGTTGGGTGATTTGTTTTTATTCATATGCTATTTAATTTTAATTTTAAAAATTATATGTAAGTTTTAAATCAATTTTATTGAAATAAGATATATTATAACGCTCGGTTATAAGAAAAATACCAACTCTGCACGTGTGTTGCTACGCGCCTTGTCTCCCTGTCGTCCAAAATGGCCAATGATAAGTTTTTTTTTTTAGTTTAGGATAATATCGTCTGTATTTTTTTTCTTTTTCTTTGAATTTCGGGGTTTATCATCGATACGGCGTCGTTTCAGAATGGGTAGGCCCTACTTATAATCAAGCCCGGTTTATTTTGGGTTTGGTCCAAAATTAGGAAAGGCCTATAACCTGTTGTCTAACCCCAACGATGCGACGTTTGTATTTTTTTTCCTATCATGTACCACGATTAAATTAAAGATCAATCGTTACATTTTTCCAATTCGCAAACTTTCATATCTACAAAATAAAATAAAAACCAAAAAAACAGTCGGAAAACTGTATAACTTTTTGAATATTCAAATTATATATCTAAAATTTAAATCATGTTTTTATGATCTATATAAGTTTAAATTGAATACTAAATATAAAAATAAAAATATTTTAAAGAATATTACAAAAAAGTTATACGTATTATTAATCAATAAAAACTATATAAAATATGGTTTAAATTCATATATGGATGGAGACAGATCCAAATATGATGATTTAACTTGTAAAATGCCTTTAAATAACCTAACAGTAGTGTAAGGATTTAAATATAATCCCACTTGATGGTCACGTGACTGCATATGGGCAGTGAACCACATCCCCCCATGCATTGCACACATCATCATGTGCATGTCCATGTGTTGACAAGAAATTTGTGACATGAAGTTTGTGTTTTAACCTACCTTTGTTTCCACCGACCGACCATGGTTCTTGGTTTTCACACGGTTGCTCTATTAAGCGTACATTTTTTTTATAAGAAAAACCATATACTAAATATTTAAATTTGATATAACGATGGAGAGAAAACTAAGTCGTCTTTAAACACATAATACATTTTTTAAAATCTTCTAATATATATATATATATATATATATATAATGCAATGAAAACATTGAATACATTAAATATTTTTCTACCATAATATATATTATAATTTATTTTTTTATTAAAGTATCGTATATCTATTTTTTGATAGACAAATAAATAAGAATACAAAACTTAATTTAAAATTGGGTGACTCAACCGGTAAGGAAGTAAGTAAAGTTCTTTCTCAACCCATGTTCGGATCCTTATTTCGAGAGAGACATTCATTTGGATTTCTCCGATCTTCTAGGAGATATAATCGGAATAAAAATCCGGCTAACTTTTGGATTATAAAAAAAATACAAAATTTAATGATACATATCCAAATTTGGGTAGTTCAACCGGTGAAATGGAGGTACAAAACGTTTATCTCATCCCAAGTTCGAACCTCAAATTTGGGGAAGGAACGTATATTCTAAATCACTTGATTGGTTCCTGGTCCTGGATTAGTTTGAGCCTTGATCTAGGATATCCGATTAAAAAAAAAACTTAATGATAGACAAAATCATAAGAATTATGGACAATTATCTCAAAAAAAATTTGAACTTTCAAAAATTGCAATATAAATATATGAACTTTGAAAATTTTGCAAAAACACATAAAATTTGTAAATATTGTCATAAATTACTTAAAATTTGCAAATATCTCACAACGGATGCGTGTTTATGTCAATATGTGCAAAATTTATGTATTTTGGTATAAAAAAAATCTATTTATACGATTATGAAGACCTGTAAAATTTTATGTTTTTTTTAGAATATTGTCCCTGATAATTATGCATGGTTTCAAATAGATAATAAAACAATAAATGTAAAAGTATATGATAATGTGTTTGTAGATATGCAATATATGATATATGTAAATATAATAACCAATGACAATTACGTGACCTACCTTCTTATCAGAGTTAGGGTTTAAAGTTAAACCTCCCCTCGAAAGACCGCAACAAAAAGACAAACACACAATGGAATCGTGTATATATCCAAGGAAGCCAATTATATATATATATATGTATATAATAAAGATGCATCATGCAACCAAACTCTTACACATCTTCCCATGACGAGAATCTTCAGTATTGTTTATTCTGATTTAAAATAAGATATTATAATCATACAAATGTAAAAATATAATGAAATAAAACATAAATATTGTAAGAAATTTCATAGGTCCTTGAGGGGGCGACTAAGTTCTATTACTATAAATAGGGGGGGGGCGATAATATGAGAATCCTCCGCTACATCACTTGGTTTCAGACATAACACCAAAACAAAAAAAGAGAGAGAATTTGTAATACATTCAATCCAAAAGGAAAACATGGAGAAGAAGTTCTTCCTTGTCTTCTTGTTTCTTCTCGTCGTCTTCGCATCTCGTAAGTTATCGGATTCATATATATATACAGAAAATAACACCATGATTATACATAATGCTTTAAAATATACGAATAAATAATGAATAACCAACCAAACTCGAAAAAACTAACTATAAGAATCTTACATATGTAAGATTATAGTGTTTTTCCCCTTACCCTTCAATCATCTTTTTCCTATGCATAGACAGAAAAAAAAAAGGAGTTTGGTCTGATTCTTGAATTAATGGAGGTTTTAATCCATCTTTAATCGTCTAAAAAGCACGACCATTGTTTATTTCTAAGATATTTTCCACGCGCGCGTGTATATATATAATATAATATATGTGTATATACGTGCAGAAGGAGAGAGGGGGGAGGGGAGGATGTGCCAGTCGAAGAGCCACCACTTCCACAGGACGTGCGTGAGTAACCACAACTGCGCCATGGTCTGCCGCACCGAGGGCTTCTCCGGCGGCCACTGCGTCGGTTTCCGCCGCCGCTGCTTCTGCACCCGCCTCTGCTAGCTATAGCTCCTGCAGTCCCTCCAATAATAATATTTTAACCACTTTGCTTTGGTTATGCCTTCTGTGATCTGTCTTTGTTCTATGTTCGTCCCCTCGTCGTTTATGTTTGTCCCCTCCCCTAGTTTATAATAAAATATTGTTTCGGTTTCGGCAATATATATATATATATATAATCGTTTAATTGATTGGATGAAAAATCTATAGGGGTGTTAAAAGATTCGGTTTAAATGGGTATTATATAAAAAATACTCTCTATTTGCTATTTTGACTTCAAGATATATCATTCTCCATCTGTGATCCTATGACCCATATGACCCGAAATATAATCTTGGATACATTGGTCATAACATTAAATTTTTAATATTTTTATCAAATGATTAGTGAGATATATAAGGTATGAATATAATGAATGAGTGTGATCATAATAAATTTAACGTTATGACAAATGTGACCAAGATTATATTTCGGATCACATGGCTCACAAGATCACAGTTGAAAAAATGTATGTATTGAAGTTAAAATAACAAATGGAGGATATTTTTTATTATAATAACCCGGTTTAATTAGGTTAATCCAATCTGGATTGTGGCGATCTAAAAAATGTTGGACTTGCTCGACTCGTTCTGACTCGTTTGAAAATACTCGGCCTTGATTCGTCTCGTCTAACAATAAAAATCGGCATTGGTGGTAAAAAGAAACATCTCTAGCCAATCAACGAAAAACCCATAATTGTCAAGAATTTAAAGAAAAGAAACGAAGAGGATAATGAACCCTAATAAGAAAATCAACAGAGAATTAAAAAAACGACTCGTGACTCGTGACAAACTGACTCGTGAATCCATTTTTTTTAAACAGAGTTAAAAATATCTCGACTTGCCTATTCTAAAAACAAAACAAAATAGAATAATGAGTTTTTCTCATATTTGAATAATTATTGTGATCAGTGGCGGATCTAGCTAGTAAAATATTTAATAAAGGACAAACATAATTTTTCTATTATAATATAGGGTATTTCAAAATTTTATTTATAAATTTATAAAGATTTACAAATAAAATTATTATTTTTAAATTAAACTAACGGGGATCTTTGCCCCATTGCCATTAACGTGGTGTTCATATTCACGATTAAAGATTCACGACCTTGACAACATGAAAATTTACAAGAATATGGTTAAATGACAGAAAATGATCGTCACAGTTGAACCTAACCCCCCTAAACCAGACTTAAATAATCTAATTTTCGGGGTGTCCTCTGGTTTAGTCTCTATTCTCGGTTATTCCTGGTTTACTCAAGATTTCTACGTATTTACTAAAATGCCACTGGTGATATTCGGATTCATGTCGAGGCTTCCGAAGCTTCCGCTTGGTCCGGTGGCTTCTGAAGCTTCTCTTACGTTCAGAGGCTTTCTTCTACAGTATCTTATATATTTTTATAATTATTGATCCACCGCATTTTAAAAAAATCAATATTAGGTCAAAAAGAATAAAAGTGAAAAAAAGAAATATCATATTTTCGAAAAAGAAATAAACAAAAG
>NW_010966092.1:1571979-1613731 GCF_000463585.1 Tarenaya hassleriana | reverse complement strand
AGCGTCGTGTTTGGCTAATACTTACTTCAGGGTTAAGCCAATTGCTCTTGTTTCTTTGCTTTCACGTTTGGTATTTCTTCTCATTTCAATTCAAATAATAAATTTTTTTTAATCTTCGCTCTTATAAAATTTAAGAAATGAAATTTGAGTTTTTTTTGAAAAATTATTTGTAAATCTAAATTCACTCTTCCATATTTTATTATAATTTTAAATTTTTAATAGACTGATTCCATCTTATCCTGAAGTGACAACAATATTTAGTTAAAATTTCACATCGGTAATAATAGAATCCAGAACTATATTAGCACCAATGGTAAATTAATTCGTTAACATTTTAAAACATTATAGTACAATATGAATATATATACGATTTGGTGTATTTTTTTTTATATAGAAATACATAATGTTAGGAATAAATTGATGTCGTTTTCCTAATTTTTAGATGTAATATCTGTTACTGACTTTAAATATAGAATTTGTGATTGTAATTAATCAATGTAACATTCTATTCGATTAACATTAAAACATTGTATTGGACTATTGGTAACACTAACACATTCTTAAATGCAGCTAATTATCATTAGTTAACAATTAATCAAAATGTTTAGTTAGCATATATATATATATATGTGTGTATATATATATATGACAGCTTCTGAACCATGGGAAGATCAATCTCTACGGCTATAACTTCCTTAAATTTGATTTTCTGAATTTTTAGTGTTTGAAATTCAATCAATTTTTTTTTAAAATAATTTCAAATTATTTTTAATAGTTTAATTTTTTTTGCTTTACATATATATATATATATATATTTATATATGATAGCGTATGAACCATGGGAAGATCAATCACTACAGCTAAGTCACAGATCTTCGTATGCAACTCAACTTCTTCGCCTTCATCTCCCTCACTCCGAACCAAATTTAGGGTTTAAGCAGAGATTTTTCCCCAAATGGGCAAAGCTTCGGTGATCATATACGTCACCGTCGCGGTGCTCCTGCTCTTCCTCATCTCACATTCTCCGAAGAAGAAGACTGGTCATGACCAATATCACCTCCATCACCGTCGCCTGAAACTCCGGTCTTCTTTCAACTTCAAGCCCAACAACCACAAGCCGGCGCCGTTCGATCCGCTTGTTGCCGACATCGAGCGCCGCCGTGAGGACAAGGAGTGGGAGCGGAAGTACTTCGATGATGCTCACCCTGAGTTTGCTTCTCATGGTCATGGTGACTCGGCACCTGGTCACGAGTCGCAGCCCGAGTGGGAGGACTTCATGGATGCAGAGGATTACTTGAATGACGAGGATAAGTTCAATGTCACCGGCAGGTTGATACCGATAACTAATCACTTCATTTTTCATCTCTGGGATTATTCGTGGTCTTGCTTACATCTACTGATCTGGGCTTTGACTAAAATGTATGGTCGGATTAGGGCATTATGCTTAATTAATCAATACTTGATCTTGTTGTGTTGAGACATATTTCCTGCTTATGATTTGGCTTTAGATGGATAAATGACTTACCTTTCCCGGCAATGCGTGCAACTAAGCTCGTAATTCCTGATAAGATTCAATGTGTTTGCAATTGCATATGGCTGCTGGGTTTATGAATTTCAATCTTATTTGGGTACTTTTTTATCTGATTCAGAAACGATACCAAGTTAATATTTCTGTCGTGTGTGAGGGAGTATTGTTTTGTTGGTTCTGGCGTATGTCTTATGTCATGAGTTGATCCGTTTGAGATTGAGTAATCTAGAATCCAGCTTATTCATAAGCAGTTGTTTTGATTAGTATTTTAACCCTGAAGAATTTGAATTTGGATATAACCGATACAGTGTGAAGGTCAAGTTTTTATGGGGAAATTTACTCTTTCTGCACTCATCTTTAAAGGGGAGATTTTCTTGGTACTTTGCAGGCTGATTTTGTTGTTTCCAAAGATTGATGTGGATCCAGTGGATGGGTTTGTGACTGAAAGTGAGTTGACTGACTGGAACATGCGGTCTTCCGAGAAGGAAGTCATTCACAGGACTCAAAGAGAAATGGATGTTCATGATAAAAACAAGGATGGATTTGTATCTTTCTATGAATACGAACCACCCTCTTGGGTCCGCAATGCAGGTGATTCATCATCGAAATGTTTTCTCTTTTAGGGTTACCGACACAATGGAGAAGCTTATCAGGTTGACTTGTTATTGGTTCAACTTGATGTTATAGTCAACATATTACTTGATCTCTTCTTGTAACAAGTGAAGTAGATTGCTTTTGAGGGGATTCCCGTGTTTCTTCTTGTTTTCTTTTTTTGAATTTCATCTGATATTACATGTCTGCTGTTCTTGATTATTTTCTGTTCCTCATCATCAAATTGACAAATGGGAGGTGGTATCTATGCATTAACAATGGTGTTAACGGTTTGACCTATATGTTATTTCTTCTATGCCTCTTTTTTTTTTCCTGACCGAGAGGAAAAGGGTTCTTTCTTCTCTTGAAAACCTTTTTCTCACCAGTTTGGAAATGATGATAAAATATCTCAGTTATGTTTCGTAGAATGGTTAACTTACTTAGACACAATTTTATCAGATAATAACACCTTTGGAAATGACATGGGGTGGTGGAAGGAGGAGCATTTCAATGCATCAGATGCAGATGGTGATGGTTTACTGAATGTAACAGAGTTCAATGAGTAAGGATTTTCCTTTTCTGCCTACAGAAAGCAAATTTATAGAACTTCCAACTGTTTCTGGTTTAGTTAGTCACATATATATATGTGTATATATATATATATTTGTGTTCGTGATGTTTTTTGTGGGTTATTCTTTTTCCACATAGCTTTCTGCATCCGGCTGACACCAAGAACCCTAAGCTACTGATGTGGTTGTGCAAGGAGGAAGTAAGGTAATCCAGTGTGATTTTAGTAATGATAAATTCATTTTCTGGCATAACTATAAAAGGTTATGGACATTTGTATCTATCAGAAGATCTTGTTTTTGCTTCTTTTTACCAGAGAAAGAGATTCAGATAAAGATGGAAAGATTAGTTTCCAAGAGTTTTTCCACGGAATCTTTGACACAGTGAGCAACTATGAAGAAGAAAATCAAAATTCTTCACATCCGCTTCATGGCTTGCCTGAAGGTCCAGCAAAACAGCTGTTTGGTCAGCTTGACAAAAATGGCGATGGGTAAAGTATCTGTTGCATTTTAGTATATATTTGTGTTATGCAATTGCATCATCTAACTTTAGATTCTGCTCCTTTTACAGGTTCTTGTCGGATGATGAATTGCTTCCTGTTATTACTAAAATCCATCCTACTGAACGTTATTACGCGAAACAACAGGCTGATTATATTATATCGCAGGTACCTTTATTTCAGTGTGAATATGTTCTTCTTAGCTTGGAAGTTTATTGATTTTGTAAAGACGTTTCAGCAGATTTGATTGTCCACCGCTTAGGGCCGGTTGTGGATACCGAACCTGTGGGTTCTGCGGGTATCCTCCCTGTGGGTATCTGAAATTCGGGAATCCAATTACCAGTGAGTGCGAGGTTAGGTCTTTCATCGGTGAAAATCCGAGCCGCGGGTTCGAGTACGGGTTTCGTCGACCAATTACTCGAATCCGCAGATAATCCGAGCTGGGGGGGAGAGAGAGAGAGAGGATGATGAGTAGGGGTGTAAAATGAGTCGAGGCTTGTGGCTGGCTCGTTTTCAGGTGTTCTGAGCTAATGTATCCTTGGCTCGTTTTATGCCCCTACTGAGGGGTGAGGGTGCAAGACCATGGTGAGAGGGCGATAACGATAGACCATTAGAGTTTCCTTTTCGGAACTTGATTCGAGCCTCGAGGAGTCGAGGCATTTAAGCCCTTTTTTTTATCAAATAAATCTCTTTGAGTCTTCAAATTAGGGTTTTGAGTCTTCCATAAAGAGAGATTTCTTGATTTCGCCTCGCCTTGAGTACTTTGATTCCCTGATCTTCTCGACTCGACAATTGACCCCTCTCGCCTCGCCGGCCAGATTACCCGTGGGTATCTGAGTTCTCACCGCGCCCTGTGGGTAACTGACCTTCACGAGGCCGAGACCGGCCTGTGAAACCCGAGGGGACAAGACCGAAGGCGAATACACCGAAAATTTCGGATACCCGACCCATGCGCACTGCTGTCACCGATGATCAGCTTAGGCTTAGGTGTGTTGATATTTTGCCTCGCTATTGATTCGTGTCTCCTTGTACCACAGGCGGATTCAGACAAAGACGGGCGCCTAACATTGGCAGAGATGATCGAGCATCCCTATGTCTTTTACAGTGCCATCTTCAACGAGGAGGATGATGACGACGACGACTATGGATTCCACGACGAGTTTCGCTAGTTTCATTTCGGGTAAGCAGCCTCATCCTGATTCATTTCATCGAATCCTGTTTTTGCTGAATCTCTGAATCCTTTCTACGCATTGATCCTACTGATTGTGGTTCAGATACTCAAAAACAGAGAAGATGTAAGATCGGGTCTATTCATTCAAATCCAAAAGAAAACTTCCCTGTACAAACCAGCACCGGTAATCTTAGTAAAGTTTTCTTATGATCTTTAGTTATTTCATTAAATTGTTCGTTCTTGACGAAAGTTTTACAGAATTTTTCAATGCAGCTTCCATTTCCAGTATGATTCCCACGGGGAAGCATATCCCCCAATCCCATGGCGACAGGAACAGTGTTCATGATTCCATTTTCTGGATACAAAACAAAAAGTGTGTTTTTTTTTTCTTCTTTTTGTTTCTCCCTCGGATATCGGTTATATATACACCTGCAATGTTCATGTACCAGACTCAATTCAGTTTTAGTTTATGAAGCATTGCCCAGTTTCCAGGTGACAGCCACCTTGTTAGTGAAACTCATCACACTCTGTCATTTGATATATCCTAGGGCTGGATACCCACACCTGCGGGACCCATGTGCGCGTCGGAGAAACCGAGCCACGGGTTCAAGTTCAAGTTTCTTTTCTTCGATCGGTTATCTATAGATTCTATACCCACGTCTAACCCGAATGGAAAGAAGAGGGGAACAGAGGACTGGCCTGAGTCGGGAGAGAGGGGGAAGATGCGGAGGTGAGAGGGTATGAGGGACAAAGGATGTTCGATTTTTTATTTTTTGAATTTCGTGAAATTCGAAGGGGAGCCTTGACACACTGGTTAATGTGTAAGAACAACCCGGATTGAAGCAGCCTCTTGTGTAATAGTAAGATTTATCTACAATACACCTTTGTGGTAGAAGTTCTCTTCCTCGGACCCCCTCAACGGGATCTTTTGTGCACCGGGCTACCCTTTCATTTCACGAAACCCGACCCGATTTTGAGTCTGACTTCTGGCCATCAAGCCGTTCATCCCTCACCAACTCGTCTCACCGTTCATCTCTCCTCCCATCCGCTTACCGTTTGTTCGCTCCTAGTCGGGATCTCTCTTTCCTTCATCTCTTTCCATTTCTTGACCAACATCTCACCCTCGTACACGACTCTGATTGTCGGCTGGGTACGCGAGCCGTGATCTGCACCTGCAAATACCCGAGACTCGGATTTCTGACCCTGATGAGACCGAAACTCACCACCCTTAACAATATCCGCTGTCAGAAATCAGAAGCTGTAAGAACAGGTTTCCCAAGAAATCGCACCCAACTTGTTTCTATCCATTTCGACAAAGGCGCAGATAAAAACTCAGTGTAACATTCTCAAAGCACCAATACAGAGTTGTTCTTACACATATGAAGAGCTCTACTCTCACTTCTACAAGAAAACAAAAACATCATAGAAGGCTGTTCTCAAACAAAGAACCGGACTTTTTTTTTACAATTATGATGGTTGAGTTCACTTCACCATGCAGATCTTTATAACAGACGCAGCCCCGACACGGTGGAGCGCCACCACCGCGTCGCCGGGCTTGCACAGCCGATTCCCGGTTGCCGACTTCATCGCTGCCTTGAGGATTGCTTCCGTAGACTCTGCATCCGTAGCCTTTGCCGATCCTTCCGCCAACATCGGGATTAAACCTCGGTATATCAGACTGTGCCTCGCGGGCGATTCGTCGCTGCAGGTCCAGTCGAAGGAATCGGTCGTCAGGACAGGGACCACCACCGACAAGATCGGAACCGCTGGTCTGTACTTGGCTACGAGCTTGGCGGTTGTTCCTCCACGTGTCATAACGATGATGAGTTTCGCCTTGGCCTTGTTGGCTGTCCGTACGGCTGATGATGCTAGACTCTCCAAAGGGCTCATAGGAACTGGAGTGGTCCGTATCATCTCCTTGAAGATCGTGGCGTAGTCGAGAGAGGATTCGGCCTCGACGCAAATCCTGGCCATGATCTTGACGGCAATTTCTGGGTAGGCTCCGGCCGCGCTCTCACCGCTGAGCATGACACAGTCAGTGCCATCGAGGACCGCGTTGGCGACGTCGGTGGCTTCGGCTCGGGTCGGTCGGGGCGACTTAATCATGGATTCGAGCATCTGGGTGGCGGTAACCACGGGTTTACCTGCAAGGTTACACTTGTAGATCATCATCTTCTGAGCCAGGAAGATCTTCTCGATCGGAATCTCCATCCCAAGATCTCCCCGAGCAACCATGAAGGCATCGGTTTCACGCAAGATCTCGTCAAAGTTGATCACTCCTTCCTGGTTCTCAACCTTGAATCCACAACGCGAATAAGAAGAATCAGATAGTGTTTTTTTTTTTGTGTGTGCGCAAGAAATGGACATCGAGATCTAAGAAAACGAAAAACGAAAGTACCTTTGACATCAACATGATATGCTTAGCATGAGATCCAAGGACCTTCCGGACATTAACAAGATCCGAACCTTTCCGCACAAATGAAAGAGCAATCATATCAATGTTGTTTGGAACTCCCCATCCGAGGATATCTTCCTTATCCTTCTCCGTCAATGTCGGGAGATCGACAACAACACCCGGGAGATTCACGTTCTTTCTTTCACCCAACATCGCCGTATTTTCACACCGGCATCTAACTGTTCCGGCCTTAGGATCGCACGACAAGACGGCAAGGCTTATGCTTCCATCCGCGCATAGTATGGTATTTCCGGGCTTTACGTCGACGGGCAGTTTCTTATAGCTCATGGATATCATCTGTTCATCTCCTTTGATGTCGTAGTCAGTGGTGATGGTAATCTCCATACCTTCCTTCAATTGTATAGCTTTACCATCTTTCAAGAAACCTGTCCGAATCTCTGGACCCTGCATCAAAAAAATGAGTAAGAAACATATCGAAACACTCTGAACGCGAGAACAATGACTTTGAGGGATATAAAGAAAGATCATATGAGCTTGTTTAAACACAAAAGTACCATGATGTTTCAGTTTCATGGAACATAAGCAACAACTCATTAAACTTGATTTTCATGTTCTGAGTTTCACAAGTAAGAAACATAATCGAAACGCTCTAAACATGAGAACGATGATTTCGAGGGATATAAAGAAAGATCATATGGGCATGTCTAATGAGCTAAACTACAGACGAAACTCCCATGATGTTTTAGTTTCATAGAACATAAGCAACAGCTCATCAACAACTCATCAAACCTAATTTCATGTCAAGAATTTCACAAGAAACATACTGAAACCCTCTAAACACGAGAACAATGATTCCAAGGGATATAAACAAAGATCATATGGGCATTGAGCATGTTTAACCAGCTAAACTAAACACAAAACTCCCATGATGTTTCAGTTTCATGGAACATAAGCAACAGCTCATCAAAACCTGATTTCATGTCCAGAAATCCGGCAAGGGAGGATGACAAGAACAGAGAAGAAGGTACCTTGGTATCAAGCATGACAGCGCAGAGAATGCCGGTGTTCTGCATAGCTGTCCGGAGATTGTCGAGTGTCTCCTGATGGTAATCATGGCTGCCATGGGAGAAGTTGAATCGAGCTACGTTCATGCCTGCCTTCAGAAGCTTCTCTATCATCTCCACAGACCGAGACGCCGGGCCAAGCGTGCAAACGATCTTCGTCTTCGGGACTCTGCCGTCATTTGGCAGCTCCTTCAGTATCCCTTCTATGTCTATGTTCGCCATTTTCTTATAATGATCACCTCTTTACGCGACACTTGTTCTTCTTCTCCTGCGGTGAACAGAATTCAGACATACCCTTCACCGAGATCTTCGATTAAAATAAGCAACAGATCGGAATTTCTCAAGTAAATGAAGAATCAGAGATAGATCCAGCGGGAAAACAACAAGCCCTAGAAACCAAAAAAATTGAATACGAGGAAATCAATCCCACAACTTTAAAACTTATGGGTTTTACGAATTTTCTTCCTCTTTCTTAGCTGTCATCGTCATTTCCTCACCGAACCAGACAGAGATTCGACCGAACGGAAACGGAACCGAGAAAAACGAAGTTCAAATGATTATTCGAGCAAGCAATCAGGAACAAAAACAGTGAGCAGCGAATGAATTCAGGGAAAAGAGAGATGAATGTCAGGATCTTAAGACAGAGAACCAAACCAAACTACCTGAGACCGAATCTAAGTCAGGGAGAATCCACCAGAGCACTGGCTTTTCTGCGTCTCCTGTCCGAAGAAGAAGGAGAAGAGGAAGCTTTGTCGGGTTTTGGTGAATTCCGTGGCTTTGGACTTTGGAGTGTAAAGCCGCGGAAGATATAGAATCAAAGGCAGAGACTTTAAGAACGGTGGGCAGCAACTGCCACGTGGACGCCCACATGAGATATATTACACGTTTATTATATCTTTCACCAATATTTTATTTTTAAAATCCTATCTAAATAAATCGGTAAATATTATGCGAAAAAAATAAAATTAAATTAAAAAAATGCACATCATTATTGCTTTGAGAGTGGGAATATTCTGTAGCACCAAGGCATGTGCGACTGACTGCTCTTCGAAAGTCGTTGGGAAACCTACATCCTTAAATCTTAAAATTCTAATATTCCAAGTGGTGAATATATATATATATATATATATATATATATATATATTATATGTATAATTTTTTTCCAGAAATAAAAAAAAGGATGGCATAAAAATAGGGTTCTTTCGGAATTTCAATGGTCATTGGTGGAGGAACGGCATTTCTCTTGGCTTTATCAGAAAGCCATTTTCTTTTTGTTGTCACATCTCTAAATATTCAATTCGTAATAATATCGTCTCTGTCTGCCCACACGACCGACCGTATATGCCCAACCGGGTGGGTATTTTGGTACGGTTCGTAGGAACCAAAAAATACGGTATTTTTTCGAATCAACTGGTACTTTTTTTTTATAAAACTGAATTTTTAGAACCGAATTTGAAAAAAAAAACCGACAAACCGAATTTTTTTTTAAAAAATCTAATTCTTTTTTAAAAAATCGAACCGAATATAAAATACTAACAGATTGGTATAGATTTTTTTATAAAACCGAAACAATTGTGAGAGAATATCGAAACGGCGGCTCCTTATAGTCAAAATATCTATCTCCCTTCGGTGTTATTGGGCCACTTTTGTCGGAATTTGCAACCGCACCCTAGTTTCAGACATTGGGCCATTAATGGGCCCTTCTCTCTCTTTTTTTTTCCACACAAATTGGGCTTTAGACCCCAAAGTTTTTGGATGTTCGAATATCATCCCCATCACATTTTGGTGTGATGTTAATTTGGATGTTTCTAAGTTACAATGTGATAATTTATGAATGCATCTCTTAGCCTAGTTCGTTAAACGGTCAAAAATCCATCTTTTTTCGATTATATATATATATATAATATGATGCATCATTACATTTGAGAAAAATGATCATCACAGCTACCCTCCTACAAATTCAGGCATTGGTAGGTTGTTTCATAAGTTTGGATGGATGACGATAAGGATGAGGGTGATTGTCGTCGAATTTCATCGCACATCGGATAATGTTGTTGTACACAAACATGGGCATGGACCAAAAAAAAAGAAAAGAATTTGTTAGTTTTGTTTATGAAAACAAATACAAAATCAACACTAGTTTTAATCTAGGGTAAGACCCCTAAAAAACTTTCAACTTGCAAAAATATATACAAATAAACCTTTAATTTGAAAAATTGTCATTCAAATGACATCAGCAATCCGTTAATACGTGGATTTCTGATCGCCTGAAATTGTGGTCAAACCGGTCAAAGGTTTATTAGAGCAATAATTTGCAAGTTCGAGGTTTTATTCAATGACAAGTTACAAGTTCGGAGATTGAATGACAGTTTTTCAAATTAAAGATTTATTTGTATATATTTTTGTAGTTTTTCAGAGGTTTTACCTTTTAATCTATTTCGAATAAACGGTAATAAATTTAGAGGCATAATTAAAGACACATACACACACTACACCCGATACTTCTATTATAGATATGCGTGCGTACTTCATTTCGTACCATATTAATTTAATATTTTTTTTAACTTTCTATTCAATTTCTTGAATGCCAAATACATTGTGACGATTCAAGTTAATTAGAGATCAAATCATCAGTAAAAGGTAAAAATATATCTTTTGAATATACAGATTTAATTGGTAAGAAAGAGAATAAAGTTCTTTCCCAATTTAGTTGTTTAAATTTGATATATTCGATGTGTTGAGATATATAATTGGGGTTGAAATTATAATAAAATTTTTGGATTATAAATATATATTATGAATATTAAGATTCGAATTTGTATTTGGGAAAGGTATTCAAATAAACTTTTTACATTTTTTTATTATAAAAAAATTAAATCAGGAATTGAGACCGTATATACGAATTCATCAATAAATACCATCTTTTTGACCGTATGTATGTATAGTTTAGTCGGCAAATATATAAAGATAGATGCAAAAAATGGACGCGAGGATAATGATATGATCCAACAGAGAGCCCAAAGAAAAACGCGAAATTGTGTTTGAGATGGCGAGGTGACCTACGTGCGAGACTCTGATTCCTCTCTCTCTCTCGTTTTTTTGTTTATAGTTTTCACACGGACCTCTCTCCTTCTTCTTCCTCACCTTGCACGCATCTTCTCTTTGCGTAGCTTTTCCAGGGGTTTCCTCTGATTTCGGGCCTTGCCCTTTTCTCTCCTCTTCCTGGGTTTTTGCTTTTCCTCTGGTATGACTCGATCCCCATCTCTCTCTTTTATTTTTTTTGCTGCTTTTTTCGCCGATTGAGCTTTGCCTTAGTCGGTTCTTCGTCTTTTTTTTGTTTCGATTGTTCGATTTCTGAGTTTTTCGATGGTTTAACGAAATGGGATTTTTGTCTGGTTGCTTCTTTATTTTTGGGCCCTAGTTGCATTTCTGGATTGATCGAGATTTTTTGGGGTTCTAATTGAGCAGTCTCGTTTGTGTCTATTGTGATTGTCTGGATTCGATTGTGTTTTGATTTACTGATTCTTTCTGTGGATTAAGCCTTTGGTAGACAGTTGTTTCGATCGAACCAGTGAAGTCCAGCTGATCGATTGATCAATTGCGCTGTGATGCACTACGCGTTGATCGATCGATCCTGAAGGTTTTAAAGGCAAATCTGGTTACTGCTACCACTTTTCTCTTCGTCTGATCAATGGGTTTTGGCTTCTTCATCTTGATCTGGAACTAAACATCATAAGAACTCATGGGTCGAGAGTTGATTTGTGCTGCTACTGTGATCTGCATTTTCCTTTGATTTGTTCCTTTTCTCTCAATTCCCGATTGTTCTTGTCCCAACATCAAGTGAATGTCTGGTTTATCTTGCAACATATCATTTGTCTGATTGCTAAAGTGAAAATGATCTTCATCTGCTGATGCTTACTGGAACTTTGCCAAACGAGCATGTTGATACTTTTCTTTGAGTCTAATGTACATAACTCAGAGCTTCGATCTCTTCGATTTTTGCAGCGGACATATATATGGGCTGAATTAGGAGTTTCATGGGAGTTGTGGAAGATACTGAACCACCTTTGAAACGCGCCAAAACACTTGTCGACGAACCAAACGGCTTCTCTGGTAACTCTTCTGTTATAGATAGTGTGAACAACTATTTGGGGGACCTAATGGCTAGGCCTCTGACCTCCCAAGGGGACGGAGAAACGATTGGCTCGAAAGGAGTAATCAAAAAGTCTGAATTCATTAGGATAATAACTAGGGCACTTTACTCGCTTGGGTATGATAAAACCGGTGCCCTTTTAGAGGAAGAGTCTGGAATACCTATGCATGCCTCCATCGTAAAGTTGTTTCTGCAGCAAGTAATGGATGGGAAATGGGATGAAAGCGTGGGTACGTTGCATAAGATTGGTCTGCATGATGAAAAAGCTGTAAAGTCGGCATCTTTCTTGCTGCTAGAACAGAAGTTCTTCGAGCTTCTTAAGATGGAAAAGGTCGCTGATGCATTGGGCACTTTAAGGAATGAGATTGTGCCTCTTGGTGTTAATGTGAAGCGTGTTCATGAGCTAGCTTCCTGCCTAATATCACCCTCAAAGTTTCTATCGCAAAGTGTTTCAAGGTCCAAACTTGTGGAGGAACTGCAGAATTTGCTCCCTGCTTCTGTCATAATCCCGGAGAAGAGATTGGAATATTTAGTAGAGAAGGCCCTTCGTATTCAGCGGGATTCTTGTGTTTTCCATAATACTTTAGATAGTGATTTGTCTTTATTCTCCGATCATCAGTGCGGGAGACACCATATTCCTTCTCAGACCGTACAGGTTAGACCGCTATGATTGGTCAATGTTACTTCCTGTTCCTTCCATGCTGCTGTTGTTTATTTTCTGGCATGATAACAATGTAGGAGAATCATAATAGTATATATAGGCGTTACAGCTTCTTTCTGAGCTAACTAGTAAAGAAAGAAATAGTAATAGTAGTTTTTATGCATTGACTTCCTTCTTTTTCCATTTTTCCATCTTCGTTTCTTATGATAGTGTGTGTGTGTGTATATATATATTGGCATTGTTTCTTCGTGTGATGTTCCATCTTGTCATTTATAAACGATTTTTCGCCTTTTGTTTGCGGGCCTCGTCTTATGTTGTAGTTAAGGCACATTTTTGCTGGTGAACGTTTGTGGGTCTCGTCTTATGTTATAACCTCTCATACATTAACTCTCTTGTACGTGAATGGTTCAGATTTTGGAGTCACATACCGACGAAGTGTGGTTCTTGCAATTCTCGCATGATGGCAAATATCTGGCTTCATCATCTAAGGATCAGTCTGCAATTATATGGGAGGTAATATTTCCTTACCAACTAGAACTCACCCTTACCGTTCTCATGTTTTCTTTAAGATGCAATCTCTAAGAATATATTCTCGGTTTCTGAGTTGATTTGTTTGTTGAAACGCGTTATATAACCTATGTTTTCTTTATATGGGTTATATCAGAGACAGCTCTAACCTTTTTGCTGATTCTGTAATTCTTTCACTTGGTTTCTGAGTAAAGTTATTTGTTGAAATGCGTTATATAACCTATGTTTTCTTTATATGGGTATATATATCATATACAGTTTTAACCTTTCTGCTGACTCTGTAGATCTCTCACTTGGTTTCTGAGTAGAGTTATTTGTTGAAATGCCTTATATATCCTATGTTTTCGTTATATAACCTATGTTTTCTTTATATGGGTATATATGTTTGCTGATTAACTTGACTGAACTCTTCAGGTAAATTCAGATGGCCAAGTTTCACTGAAGCATAAGCTAGTTGGTCACCAGAAGCCCGTAATAACGGTCCAGTGGAGTCCTGATGGCAGGCAAGTACTAACATGTGGATCCGAGGAGGTCGTTAGGCGTTGGGATGTTGATTCAGGAGATTGCGTGTGGATGTACGAAAAGAATGGGGTGAGTCCCGTTTCTTGCGGATGGTTGCCCGACGGGAAAGGGGTATTTGCAGGGATGACGGATCGGAGCATCTGTATGTGGGATTTAGATGGAAGAGAGCAGGCAGTCTCAGCCCAACTTGAATTAAGGCCCATAAAATGTAGATTAACGTGGTCTAATCTGGGCCAGGAATGCTGGAAAGGGCAGAGGACGCAGAAGATATCGGATATTGCCATGACCAATGACGGGAAATGGCTTGTTAGTGTGTGCAAGGATACGACGATATCGTTGTTTGATAGAGAAGGGAAATTCGAGAAACTGATTGAGGAGGAAGACACGATTACGTCGTTCTCACTTTCGGAAGATAATAAGTATCTGCTTGTGAATCTTATCAATCAGGAAATCCGGCTATGGGACATTGAAGGGGAACCGAGTCTTGTGTCGAGGTACAGAGGCCATAAGCGTGCTCGGTTTATCATCAGGTCGTGCTTTGGTGGGTACAAACAAGGTTTCATTGCCAGTGGGAGTGAGGATTCTCAGGTAAAATTTCTGTTCTTTTTCTTAATCACATGAACAAAAAACCTAAATTGGAGAATAGGACTGGACATGGATACTCGAATCTGCGGGTTTTGCGGTATCCGTGAACCCGATTGTCGGTGAATACAAGGTTGGGCCTCCACTGGCAAAAACCCGACCTGTGATCTGCGGGTCCCCGAAGCCGAGGGGAAGAGGAGCCGGCGGTGAAGGGGTGAGATTTCGCGATGGTGAGATCGTGAGGGGGAGAGGGTATTTCTGTCTTTCTGTTTTTTAATCAGAGAGTAGGGTTTGGAATTGAGACTCTCTGCTCTTAGAGGCCGAGGGTGATTTTGTCGCCTTGCGTCTTGCTCGTCTTCGCTGCAACTCGTTTCCCCTCGAATCAGGTAAGCCTCCCTCGACTCTTTACCCTCGGTGACCTCTTCCCCGAGTCCTTTCGCCTCGACAGTCCTCTTGAGAATCTGCGGGTTTTGCGGTATCCGTGAACCCGATTGTCGGTGAATACAAGGTTGGGCCTCCACTGGCAAAAACCCGACCTGTGATCTGCGGGTCCCCGAAGCCGAGGGGAAGAGGAGCCGGCGGTGAAGGGGTGAGATTTCGCGATGGTGAGATCGTGAGGGGGAGAGGGTATTTCTGTCTTTCTGTTTTTTAATCAGAGAGTAGGGTTTGGAATTGAGACTCTCTGCTCTTAGAGGCCGAGGGTGATTTTGTCGCCTTGCGTCTTGCTCGTCTTCGCTGCAACTCGTTTCCCCTCGAATCAGGTAAGCCTCCCTCGCCTCTTTCCCCTCGGTGACCTCTTCCCCGAGTCTTTTCGCCTCGCTGGTCCTCTTGACTCGACAGTCGACCCCTCTCGCTCCTCTCCTGAACCTTGAGTACCCGACCATCTTGGGTATTCACGACTCTGAAACCCGAGGGGGTGAGGCTGAGACCGGGTGACCCCGAAAATCTCGGGTACCTGCCCGCCTCCACCGTGGAGAACTCCAAAGAGAGTAAACCGAGACAGAGGAATGGGTATTCAGGTCCATGTTCTCTGAATCTAAAGCGGAGAAACAGATTCTCTTCCGCGGAGCATTGCAGGTTGAGATCGGATTCGATGAACTATTCGTGGTGTGATATTCGGTATATTTGCAGGTATACATATGGCACAGAGCATCAGGGGAGCAATTACAAGTGTTGCCAGGACATTCGGGAGCGGTGAACTGCGTGAGTTGGAACCCGACAGACCTGCAAATGCTGGCGTCGGGGAGCGACGACGGCACCATTCGGATATGGGGGCTGCTCGATCATCGTCGGATAAACCCGGAGGAGAAGGTGGGGCCTCACAGCAGCAATGGTCTGGTTATCCATCAATGCAACGGTAACTGAATGAAGATGAACTTCGTCAGGCATAAGAGGGGGAAAACGCAGATGTTTGTTCTTTCTAAATCTCTGTTTTAGCAAAATCTCTATTTGACAATTCAATGTACATCCACCCCTACAATGCTTTTGTACTCTTTTGCTTTCGTGGTTTCATTATCTATCATATTTTGTTCCCTCATTTGTCGTTTCTTCGTTCTATTACCCGTCCCGTACCCACAAATCGGATATTTGCGCATATTTGAACTGTCAAGCATCTTGATTCAGACAGAGATACCGGAGGTGTCCTAAGGCGTTAATTTACCCGCACTTTCTTAGAAATTGATTTTGTTGGATAGTCCAACTAATAAAATACATTTTTTTTTCTATCCTGTTTAAAATTCTCTGAGTTATATTAATTTTAAAAAATCGAATTTTCCAAAAACGAATAGAATCGAATTTTAAAAAATTCGACAAATTGAATTTTTTAAGAAATCTATTTTTTTTATAACATAAACGATTGAAAGAACTGAAGAACACTTTCGATACGAACCCGACACTAGGTTGGGCGATCGAATCGGGTTGGGTTAATCGGATTCGATTATTTCAGTTTGAATATTTTAAATTTGAAATATTCATATATAACCGGATATATTATTTTAATCGGTTCGTATTCAGATTCAGTTTGAATCGGGTTCGGTTCAAGTTTATCCAAACAAAAAAAATGATATAAATTCAATCAATTCTCTTATAAAAATAACGAAAACAACATTTATAATAAAAATGTTATAAATTAATGATTAAATGAAAATAAATACGAATCTCATTTTATGGTTATAAAACAATATCATTATACTAATTTTTCTAATTAGATTTATAATATATTATATATTAATTGATGATATATAGATGAATAAACGATTATATTCGATTACAGTTAATTTAAATTCGATTTATTGGGTTTACGGTTTCCGTAGAATTCGATTGGGTTATGTTGGGTTCCATTATTTTATCCATCGGTAGAATTCGATTGGAGTATTTGTGTTTTATACACGTGGATGATTCGCTGACGAACACGTGGCAAAAAGTGATCCTAGTCTCAACCCTGGATACTCCCGAGTGCAGTCTCAGCCCAACTTGAATTAAGGCCCATAAAATGTAGATTAACGTGGTCTAATCTGGGCCGTTCGTTCCATATGATTCATGTACCGCCTTGCTCAGGGAATCATTACTTCCCTCCGGGAGCTGCTTCCTTCTTCCTCTCCGCGATTCGACGCACTCGTGGCCCTCTCTCTCTGGCCAACGTATCTCTCTCTCTCCACGCTTTCCGTGATTTCAGCGCCATGGTAAGTCTCTCTCCTCTCGGTCTCTTCTGAATGTATTGATTTGTGTCTGTTGCTCTGATGGTGATCTTAGCTCCATTTCTAGGTTAATGATCTTAGGACTCTTTCTGTATCTGTCGCATTCGTTAGGGTTTCGGATTTTAGGAGTTGATTTGTTGCTTATGCAGCTTAATTTTGGCGAAATGGTTGCGTAATTTTGGTCTGACGGATCTAAAACACGCGTCCGACTTTCTGGGATTTTGATTTGATTCGATAATGTTTTTGTCTATCCTGTTTTGCCTCCGTGAAGTGTCTGTGCCTTTGGATCGACTGGGCTTATTCTTCTACAAAAAATCCCCGTTTGGTTTAGTTTTACTAATGTTGAATCCCATGTTTATGGATTTTTCCCGGTGCTTACAAAATTTGTTCATGTCATTTTCTGATCTTTCTGGGAATCAGATTGCGTTCTTTGGGAGCGTTGAATTTGTGGGTTTAATCCTGTCTCACAACGCCAATTTGAAGTTTTTGTATTCCTGAATGTTAAGGCGTTTGACATTGTTTGTTCGTTCTGTGATCTTCTTGGCCGTGTTGTTGAAATTTTCTATCTATTTGGTGGGCGTTCTCTTTAAATTTGGAAGATTGGTTGTTTTTATAGCAAAATCCCTAGACATCCTATCTTTTCACTGGTTCTACTTCTAGTGATTGATTCTGTTTGTGCTACTGAACTTAATTGCGGACCAATGTTTCAATCCTTGTAGACCTACTGGACTGTGTGTTGTTTTTCTGTGTAACCTTTATGGTAAACGGCACTTTGGTTGTAGGCACCTGTGAGGGGAATCCTTGCCTTGCAGAGAGCTGTTTCAAATTTGAAGCAATGTAACAGATTCTGTCCAGCGTTGAGGTCATTCAGCGCCCAATCTGCGACCACCTCTAGCACTCCACAGCCACCTCCACCCCCGCCACCTCCAGAAAAGACTCATTTTGGTGGTCTCACGGATGAAGATCGGATCTTTACCAACCTCTACGGTCTACATGACCCGTTTCTCAAAGGGGCTATGAAGAGAGGTGATTGGTATAGGACCAAAGATTTGGTACTCAAGGGTTCTGATTGGATTGTCAATGAAATGAAAAAGTCTGGTCTACGTGGGCGTGGTGGTGCCGGTTTCCCATCTGGCCTTAAGTGGTCTTTTATGCCCAAAGTATCTGATGGTCGCCCATCGTATCTGGTTGTCAACGCTGATGAAAGTGAACCTGGGACTTGTAAAGACAGGGAAATTATGCGGCATGATCCCCACAAATTATTGGAGGGGTGTTTGATTGCTGGTGTGGGCATGAGAGCTAGAGCTGCATACATCTACATTAGGGGTGAGTATGTGAATGAACGTAAAAATCTGGAGAAGGCCAGAAAAGAAGCCTATGAAGCTGGTCTCTTGGGGAAGAATGCATGTGGCTCTGGTTATGACTTTGACGTTTATATACACTTTGGTGCGGGTGCATACATCTGTGGTGAGGAGACAGCACTCATCGAAAGCCTTGAAGGGAAGCAAGGAAAACCCAGATTGAAACCTCCATTCCCTGCTAATGCCGGTTTATATGGTTGCCCCACCACTGTTACCAACGTGGAAACAGTGGCAGTTTCTCCTACGATTCTAAGGCGTGGGCCAGAGTGGTTTGCTAGTTTTGGAAGGAAGAACAACGCTGGTACAAAGTTGTTCTGTATATCTGGGCATGTGAACAAGCCTTGCACAGTCGAAGAGGAGATGAGTATACCTCTCAAGGAACTGATCGAGAGGCACTGCGGAGGTGTTAGAGGTGGATGGGACAATCTACTTGCTGTCATCCCTGGGGGTTCATCGGTCCCTCTCATTCCTAAAAACGTCTGCGAAGACGTGCTGATGGATTTTGACGCGCTCAAGGCTGTCCAATCAGGGCTGGGAACTGCAGCTGTGATTGTGATGGACAAGTCCACCGACATTGTGGATGCCATTGCAAGGCTCTCTTACTTCTATAAGCATGAAAGCTGTGGGCAGTGCACGCCTTGCAGGGAAGGAACGGGTTGGCTTTGGATGATCATGGAGAGAATGAAGGTTGGGAATGCAAAACTGGAAGAGATCGATATGCTGCACGAGGTGACCAAGCAGATAGAAGGACACACAATCTGTGCATTGGGGGACGCTGCCGCATGGCCTGTGCAGGGTCTGATAAGGCATTTTAGGCCCGAGCTCGAGAGAAGGATCATGGAACGTGCTGAAAGGGAGTTGCTGGTGGAGGCTGCTGCTTAAGCTCTTGCACTCAGGTTTGATCCTTAGTCCTCTCTAGTTCATCGTCTGGCACATTATTTGTTCAGAATAACCTTTTGGTTGAACAAGGAAGAAGGAAGAAGAAGAAGAAGGGCATTGTTTGAATGTCATCTTTCTTCCAAAGGTTGGATCAGAGACATCAAAGATGATGATGCTCATATGTCCGCAAAAAAAAAAAAAAAAAAAAAAAAAAAAATTTTTAAAAAAAAAAAAAAAAAAAAAAAAAAAAAAAAAAAAAAAAAAAAAACTTGTTGCCCACCTCTTGTTTAGGATAAAAACTTTGTTTCCTTTTACAGATGATCAATGGCATCATCATCATGGGCTTCTTTGTAATTTATTTCAGGGTTTGTTCATCTACGAAGAGAGAGGAGGAACCTTGGGGACCGCTGAAGAGCGTGTGGGAGAAAACTCTTGTGGGTCATTTTTGGATAAGACATCTCATCTCGTCCCCCTTCCGAATTCCTCTCTACGGTCATATGATATTTTTATTATTGTATTGTATTTTCTAAGTAATGATTCGGTGATGAAAAATACCCCAAATATTCACTTTTTAATAGGAATTCCATGTAATTGTTACATCATGACTTGAAAAGAAGAAAAAAAGCTAGACAGTTGAGATGTCATAACTTGTGTTGTTCAAGTTTGTTCAACCCAATGATTACTCAACACCCCCCAATTGTTGTCCAAACGCCTAACTTCATGTCAATTCATCATCACTATTATTTTGTAAAAATGTGATTTTTGTAGATATTTTCTTTTTGCAATTCCATATATGTATATATAGATATATATATATATATATACATGTATAGTTCAAAGAAAAAGAAGAAACAGCGGGGCTCACTGCTGAGCTGTGCAAACTGTAGTCATCATATAGGCGCTTATGGTTGGTTAACACTGTTTTTGTTTGAACTCTGGCAACGAAGTTATGATCTCTCTCTCTCTCTCTCTCTCTCAATCCCATAAACCCTACTCAAAAACCCCTAATTTCCTACAGAGTCGCGTTTGTCTGCCAATCCCCAATCTTCCCGCTTCAATCTCCACGCGACTTGCCTTCGTGCTCCAGTTCGATAAGATAAGATAATCATATTTCGCTCCCCGGCTCATGCTCTGTCTTTTCGTTTCTTAGTTTTATCAGTATGGCCCGGAAATACCTCTGAAAGCTTTGCAAGTTGTGATCTCTTCGCGTATTGAATTGAATCCGCTGATGTTTTCTCTTTCTTTCCTTGTTTTTGCTTCCTTTTCTCCTGGCTGTACCCACTTCTTCGTATGATCTGGATTTGAGTATCTGAGCTATCCAGTTGAAATCTTAGGTTCTGCTGTGATTTTCTGAGGTTTAATAGTTCTTGGGACATCTGGGTTCTGGTCGGTCTTGGATTTGCCCATACTTGGATCATGAACACTGCGAACTTGTGGAACTAAAAAGATCGAATTTTGCGGACATCTGGCTTATATTCCACGCATTGGTGAAGGTACAAGGTTACATTATCTTTGGAATTTTGGCGGGTTTGCTGTGAAAATGACTGTGGATGAAGTCAGTGGTAGCTCTAGTTGGAGTAGGGAGGATGATATTGCTTTTGAGAATGCCCTTGTGAACCATCTTGATGAAACTGAAGATCGGTGGGAGAAAATTGCGGCAGATGTTCCCGGGAAAACTCCGGATCAGATCAAAGAGCATTACGAGCTTCTAGTTGATGATGTTAATAGGATTGAATCTGGGTGTGTGCCTCTCCCTCTCTATAGTTCTCCAGAGGGTTCAAACAGCAATGAGGGTGATGAAGGAGGGACGTGTAAGAAGGGTGGCGGCAGTCATGGAGGTGACTCCAACCATGGGGGTAAATCAAAGTCAGAGCAAGAACGGCGGAAAGGGATTGCCTGGACAGAGGATGAACACAGGTGACGTTTTCTTAATCTACTAGCTCGTTTGTACTTTCCATTCTTGCATCTATATTGCTTGTAACTCTTGCTGGATTAGTGCTTCATATATTTCTGACTGTGACACATTATTTGCCTACTGTATGTATTTGTCTAAAAGTCGGGAATTCATAGGCAGGCTTGCCTGGATACTGAATTCTGTGTGGTGAGGCATAGTTGTCAAAGTTGTAAATTGATAGGAAGTAAGAACCTAACGTCTATATGATAAACTAACAGTGACTGTTCAGGTTGGTGGTCAACCGTTTTCCCTGAACTTGAATGAGAGAAACGGAAGGGTAGATTTTGGTTTAGGCTAAATGTCCTGCAGTAGCTCTATGGCCTTCTGAAAGAAAAAATGGGTAGCAGATGGAAAGGGTTTCTAATTACATGATTGTTATGTCACATTCCATTGAAAATTTAAATCGGTATAAGAGTCTGGAACTTGGTTTCAAAAATTTGCCTCTTCCTCTGTTCTTTTGTGTTCTATTTGCAATATCACGACTTTGGGACCATTTTGACCATCCTTCTACCACCGGTTGAAAGTGAAGATAAATGCAAGTATCATGGCTGAAAGCTTAGAAAGTACCCCGTGGGGAAAGGAATAAGAAGATTTTACATAAAAGTTCAATTTCTATTTTGTTTAATTTTTGATGTGGGAATGGTTGAGAATATGTATAGAAGCTCAGATGAGTGTGAGATGGTATCTAGTTGCAGACTTTTGTATAATGGTAAGATGAGTGGCGTATGGTGTCTAGTACTGATTGCTCTATTTTAGATTAACAATTGGAAAAGTGATGTAATTTTTGAAGTGTTTGTTTCCTGTATGAAGATCTTTCTGTAAGATCTCTACCTATGGCATTTAAGTATGTGAGCTGGGTTAAAAGTTAAACTCCTCTGTGATTCACTTCTTAATTGCGGTTTTGATCTGTCTGGTAAATTTATATCTGCAATATTATTGGGTGCTATCTGCTTGTGAAGTCATATGGTAAGTGTTGGACAGAGTTACAATACAAAACTTGACATATGTACTCTGTATCTCCTTACAATGTTATTTCACAGCCATTTTCATCATAAATTTTAGCCAAAGAAACCGAAACTTGACATATCACACTGGAACCTGTTTGTTCTTCTTGTCTTTCATAAAAGTTATACACAGCCACACTCATGGTCTGCTTAAACAGTAAGACGAATTTCTAAAGTTGATACTACTTCTATAGCTTTGATGGACCAACTAATTTGGTTTCTTACCTTGTCTGGAAACAGGTTATTTCTTCTGGGTTTGGAGAAGTACGGAAAAGGTGACTGGCGTAGCATTTCTCGCAACTTTGTGGTGACAAGAACTCCGACCCAAGTTGCGAGCCATGCCCAAAAGTACTTCATCCGTCTCAACTCCATGAACAAGGACAGAAGGCGGTCGAGCATTCATGACATCACAAATGTCGGAAAAGAGGACATCTCATCTCAACAGGGACCAATCACTGGTCAGAACAACAAGGGTGGAGCTGCTGGTTCAGGAGGCGGTTCCACAAAATCGTCCAACCAAGCCCCCTCTCAGCCACCTCCAGGCCCTGCCATATATGGTGGCTCCACCATAGGCCAACCAGTAGGCGGACCGATCGTCTCAGCTGTGGGCACACCAGTGAACCTCCAAGCTCCAACCCACATGGCTTATGGTGTCCATGCTGGCTCAGTGGTTCCTGGTGCACCACCCACGACAATGGCTCCAATACAATATCCAGTGCCACATACTCCCACAACTCATAGGTAACATTCTGTTTAGGTGTAAGATGTGTAAAGGGTAGTGAACATTTGAGCTTGTGCTGAGGTTCCAGAGTGAGTTTAGCTTTGTTGGATTCTGGGATTTGGATAAGAACATGATGAGTAGTTTCAGACATCAAAAGATTGTGTTTTATGGGCAGAATAAGCCGACAGATGAGACTGAAGCAGTTAACACAAATCTGTATATGTAGTAACACTCTGCTTTTCTTACACCTATGTTTGTCCCTCTATGAATATAGTCTCGAGCCGTTTATGTGTTGTTGTGCGGCAACATGCTTGTTTGTTTCAATTTAGTGATTTACTCATGTAACCTAAAATATAAGTGTAAATATACCCAACAGATCGTGGTCGAGTGGTCAAACTTGAGGTAGGAGGTAACTCCACCTTAAGGTTGAGTGTTCGATTCCTAGCTGATGGGGAGGGAGGTAATTTCTGGGTTTATATGATCCATATACAAAGGTTGCTCTCGGGCGAAAAGGAAATCTAAGCACAAAAACATGGTAGAAAAGGAAGTTAAAGCTGTGGTTACACATCCAGGAGGCGTAACCCAAACCAAGATGCGTCCTTTTTCGTTCCTTTGTCTTGGTTGGTAACCGCGATTAAATGCTTCCTAAGGAGAGAAATGATGCAGTTCACAGGACCTGACCCAAATTAGTGCTTTTCTGAAATGCAGGGTTATATTTGAGGTTTTTTGAGTGTAGGGACCTTTTTGAGAATATTATAAAGTATAGGGAGCTTATTGAAATTTCATATTTTCCTGAAGTATCTTTGGTGGCGGTAGACGCGAAGTTGTGTTGGGACTTGGGGGTTAGCTCTTGATATTTTTTTTAATAAGAAAAAAGATCGATAAATATCTCTCCTCGCCTCTGCTTTTTTCAAACTATCGAATCTACATCGCCCTTGTGATTGAATCTCTGCCGTGACAAAAGGGTCCCTCTCGATTTGCGAACATGGCGCCGCCGGCAAGAGAATCAGCGGCGGTGGCGGAGACGGCCGCGGGCGGCGGTGGAGATCAGGCTCAGCGGAGGCAGCAGCAAGGCGGTGGATTTGGGCAGACTATCACCGGTATCATTAGGATCGCCGTTTTCTGGTACTTTGCTTCCAAGTTCTTCTCTCCGAAGCGACCTGCGGATCCTTCCCAGCTCATGTCCAATATCTTCCAGAAGGGTGAACCCTTGGTAATTTTCCGGCGGAATCTTCGCGTTTTGATGAATTACTTGGATCTATGCTTTTCCCAATCTGTTTGTGCTTGTGAAGAGTTTGTTTTACTGTGAAGGTTGATTCTTTTCTTGTGGGTACTTCAGGATTTGTCCGTTGCATGATTTGAATATTTTCTAATCATCTCTTTTGTATATGTTTTGCTTATGGTCTTTGTTTTTTTATATGGATTCAAACGAAGGTTTCTCTGACTGGTCTGTGACTTAGTAGAATAAGCTTCAGCCTTTTAGATACAGGATTTTATTCACAATTCTAAACTCTATCCATGTTTTCCTCAGGATATATGGTTGTATCTCTCGGAGAACGAGAAATTCAGAGACTTTGGCAATGAAGGTGCACTTGTTTGGCATGAAACAAATATCCCTTATGCTGTGTGGAAGCCAGAAAGTACCAGGACCCTGTCACTGAAGTATTATCCATCCGAGGTTATCAACTTCTGGAATGTTTTATATATATATATATATATCAAGTTTCCTCTTATGCTTTCTCCATGGCAGTTGTATAGAACTGGTTTTTGTCTGCGTTTATCAGTGCCAGTGGGCTCATAGTTTGTCTCCTTTCAGGCATTGAAGCATAATGGGAGTCTATATGCCCATGTCTTCTTTGCTCGGTCTGGTTACTCCGTCGATCCTAGTGATCCTGAGTACCAACCTCTTAATAGTTTTGGCAGGACACAACGTAAGTCTGTTCCTACTTCCTAGGCAAATCACTTTGTTCACTATAGTTAATCGCCAGACTTCTATATTCACTGAAGTCAAAGGTTGTTTATTTTTTAGCTGTTGTTACTTACTTGCCGAAGCCAAAAGCTGATAAGACGAAGAGCTTGTTGGGAAATCCCACAGGCTCTGCTGAATCAAAACCGGTATGTCTCCTGAAAAGCCTTCTTTATCCAAGGAAAATATTGCTTGAAATACAAAGTAGTATCAATATTTGTCTTCATGTTTATTCAGTGACTGAAGTTGATATTTGCATTTGTTTGTGGGCTTGTTGAACCACTTTATTACTCTGAAAGCTATCCAATCGGTCTGAGAGAATTATGATGTCCAATTACCTCATACAGTTTTTTAGTTACAGTTATGTATGCGAGAAATCCTGCTAAAACTCAAGCCAATCTATTCCTGGTTTCATCTCATTACATGTGTATTGGGACTTGTTTATATTGAAGTTTATATGTTCTGTCAATGATATCCTCTTATGTTAGTTAGATAGTCCAACATTGATATCCTTGGCATGGTTGATGGTTCATTGTTCTTGGTTTTCAGCTTCCAGTCCTCAATCATGAGCTGTCCAAATACTTGGATTATAATAGTTTGATAAGGTTTAGCTTTAGATTTACATTTGAACACAAGATCTGCTGTTATGAATTAGCTTCATTTTGATTCTGGAACATGCATGAATGCAATTTTTTCCCAAGTGGAGTGCTATGTTGTTTCCTCCTCTTCTTTTGACATGGTTGCAAGAATTCTTCTCTTCATGTCTGTTTTTACCTATTACTGCTGCCAACAGCAGTCCCTGCAAGGGAGGATATAGAAACTGGTACTGTACTACTGTGATTAAAGGATACAAAAGGCAAACTAAGGTCTTTAAAGTCTTATGTTCTTGTCTGATTCCATGGTACCTGCTTAAATTATTTATGGGATACCCATGAGGTGTCACATGTGCTATGCACTAATGGAAACATCACTTCACAGGAGGTTGATGAAAACGATTTGGATCTCAAGGACGAGGGCCCTACAGAATGGATATCCTACTGGAAACCGAATATCACAATTAACCTGGTTGATGATTTTACTCGGTAAGTTGGCTTTGCCTCTTGGATGCAGAATCAGGTCAAAGAATGAAATCGTTGCCAAATAGATAAAGCCATGATTCACCTTATTAATCCTATGTCGTAATACAATCTTTTTTAATCCTTTTATTCGCGAGTAGCTGGATAAGAAGAAGCTCTCACGTTCAGTTCAGGCCGAAATTGTTTGAATATTTTTTAGGATGGCTATCTACATATGACCTTGCTTTTCCTGTGCTTTTCTTTGGGTACAGTGCTGATTGATCTCAATTTCCTTGCAGCTACTCAAGGAATGGTGTACCACCAAATATTGCTCCCTGTATCCTTCAACTTCATTTTATAGAAGCATGATCTCTGAGAGGATTTTGATTTTTCCCTTTTTGCTGTTCGTTGAATTGTTGAAATATGAAATGTTTTAGAGGGTTTCGATTTTGGCATGAAATAATTGGCATTGTGAATTATATACTTGCTCTTTGTGTTACTTAACTTAAGATTTGCAGACTTGCTTGTTGAGCCTCGCACAGGAAATTACTACCCAACAGTTTCCTTCAATGAATTTTGGCTTCTAAAGGACAAGCTGATCCAAATCAATGAGACTGTCACAGAATTACCACTTAATCTGGAAGTGAGCCCCATAAGCATGACAAAGTGGCAGTTATTTCTTCAAATTGACCAGTCTTTCCAGATTCATCGTAGCTATGGAAGCATGCTGGATGGTGAATCTGATGAGCTGAAGGTACTTGTACTTACCCATGACTTGCACCAAACCTTTGAATTGGCATACTAAAACTTTAGTGGTTTTGATGGATAATAATTTTGCAGAGGGTGTTTCTGGAAGGAAATCCTTACCTTCTAGCCATCACAACAGTGGTTTCAGTACTTCACTCGGTTTTCGACTTCCTGGCATTTAAAAATGGTGACCATCTTCACAAAATAACATGACCGATTTTGCTAATGCTCATTGGAATTGTGTATGCTGATACTTTCCATCTCCTGCAGATATTCAGTTTTGGAACAAAAATAAATCTATGGAAGGACTGTCTGCAAAGTCAGTTGTACTAAACTTTATATGCCAGCTCATTATCTTCCTCTACCTGCTCGACAATGACACTTCATGGATGATACTGGGTAGTTCAGGCGTCGGTGTCTGTATTGAGTTTTGGAAAATAGGGAAAGCAATGCGCATAGAGGTACATCTATTATCACATTAAGCCTCATCATTTTTTTCATGAAATATGCAGAAGGGAGTTTAACTGGCCAATTTGGATTTTTGACAGCAAAGTTCAACATTTTTCTCCATGTTTTTGACAGCATGCAAAGCAACCAAAGCCATTACTTACTATTTCAATTTGCATGCTCTTCGTATATACATTTGTTGCTTCGCATATAAACCTTAAGCAAGCATTTAAATGTCCCCAGATTGATCGAAGTGGAAGGATTCCAATGCTGAGGTTCCATGACCGTGAGTCATATGCAAAGAACAAGACTAAGGAGTACGATGATATCGCGATGAAATACTTGTCCTATGTTGTCTTCCTTCTCGTCGCATGCTTTTCTGTGTATTCCCTCATGTACAAACGCCACAAGAGCTGGTATTCATGGATCCTATCTTCACTAACAAGCTGCGTTTATATGTTTGGTAAAGCCTAAAACCTCCTCATGCTTCCTGTGTTATGATAAGCTAAATCATATAAGAGATCATCACAGTCTCTCTACTTGCCATGAACGAGGTCTTCCTATGGTGTTGCAGGTTTTATAATGATGTGCCCTCAGCTATTCATCAACTATAAGCTGAAATCAGTGGCTCATCTTCCATGGAGGCAAATGACATACAAGTTCCTCAACACCATAATCGACGATCTCTTTGCCTTTGTTATCAAAATGCCATTGTTGCATCGCCTCTCCGTCTTCCGAGATGGTGAGTTCATCGTTTTTTCATCCAGTTTTCAATCTCAGAATACCGTATTCGCCTGTATGGATTTGGTGGATTATGATGGGTCAGCGATGATTAAGGATATGGGATCAATGGTGTGTGCTTTTGGTTGTTGCAGATGTAATATTCTTGATATACTTGTACCAAAGGTGGATTTACCCAGTGGACAAGACGCGTGTGAACGAGTTCGGGTTTGGAGGTGAGGACGAGACTGCAGAGAAGATCACTGACAAAGAAGATGAGAAGAAAACCAACTGAGATTGTCTTCTTGTTTTTTTTTTTTTTTTTTTTTTTTTTTCTCCACTTTATAAGCCATTTTGACATTAACTTGTTTCAGTAGGTAACTTAATTGCTATTTTCCCCTACAAAATTTGGTGAAGTTTGTAACGTTGAAAAGTCCATTTCATTTCATAGTTTTCTATATCCGTTATTCTGAATATTCATATTTTAAAGGTTATTATAAGAAAAAAAATGAAGATGAAGGTATGTCAGTAATTGGTACGGGGATGAAATCTGACCAGAACAAGGAGATGCTAAGTTGTCTGATTGGCTAATAAATGGCAACCGGGCCGACCCGGTACTCTCAATTTCAGCAATTGATTTAGCATAGCAGAGAGGCATCTTGAATGGAAACCAACGAAAACCATAATTGAAAATGTGAAAATAGTCTTTAAATGAAAAAAAAAAGATGTGAAAATAAGAAAATAGCCTCCATGGCAACCGGGTCGACCCGGATCCCCAATATACAACATGGGCATCGGCCGTATTAAAGAAGGCCCATTAAGCTTATTAGTATAATTTCATATCCCATTAAAAAGGGCATATTAAATAATGCCCATTAGGCTTGTTAGTATAATCTTGTATTGAATAAATATTAAATAAGGCCCGTTAAGCTTGTTAGTATAATTTCGTATTAAATATTAAATAAGTCCCATTGAAAACAACATATTAAATAAGGCCAATTAGGCATGTTAGTATAATCTTGTATTAAATAAATATTAGATAAGGCCCACTAAAAATCACATATTAAATACGGCCCATTAAACTTTGTTTTTGCTATATTAGTGATGGGTGAAATTGAATAGAGTATTATAAAAAAATAATTTTGCGGGGATCTAGGTGTTATTTATAAATTCTGTGTCTTATTCGGAAGATTTCATAAGTAGGAGGGCCGCAAGTGATATAAATCTGAAATTCGTTGAAGATAAAAAAAGGAAAGGAGGCACGTTCAAGTCACGTGAGAACCAAGGGGTGTAAACGGGGCCATTATCAAAAATACCCTTAATTTGCTATTTTTACTTCAAACCCTACCCTTGTGACCATGTGACCAATATGACCGAAATATAGTGTGGTCACATATTGATACCATTGTTCATAACGTTAAATTTATGATATTTTAATCAAATGATTAATAAGATATACAAGGTATGAACATAATGAATTAGTGTGATCACCATAAATTTAACGTTATAATCGATAAAAATCAAAATGTGACCATACTATATTTCGATCATATTGGTCACATGTGACCAGGGTGTCTTGACGTAGAAATAGCAAATTAAGGGTATTTTTGATATAATGCCGTGTAAACGAGAAGACAATATTTAATTATTTATCCATTATATATATATATATATACTGGTATAGAGAGAGAAAGCAGAGAGAGAAGCGAGCTAATCTTGTGTACAAAGCTTTGCTGTTCTGCAGGATATTCGGCCATTACCCCGAACCTCAGTCTTCTCGGAAAATCCATCGGAAAACTTGTCAATCGGTAAAAGCTCCTCCCTTTCGCTATCCTTTTTGGTTCTGGTGATAATTCCTAGAGCTTTTCTAGGGTTTTTTCAATTGTTGTTTTAAGGTGTAACAATCTGGGGGGATTGGGGATGTGATTTTGCCTTGCTGATGAAGTGAATTCACAGTATTGTTCTTGCTGGTTCTAGGGTTTTCGTACTCTCTCTATTTTGAGCAATGAGTGGTGTTCCAAAGAGATCTCATGAAGAGGGTGTTCCTCATTCCTCCTCCTCTTCTTCTTCCAAGTACCCTAACGAAGATTCAGGTTCTTACCCTAAGCTGACGACGGGGTCGGCGGCTATGGCTCCTCAGCCGGCTCAGGTTCATCAGCAGCATCATCACCACCAAATCCATCAGCATCCATCGCACCCTCATCCCCTTCCTCATCCTCCCTCTCATCCGCGTTCTCACCCACATGGCCCTTACGAGCTCGACTCTAGAATGGCCAAGGTTCAGAGAGCTGAGCCGAGAGATGCTGAGAGGCGATCCCCTCTGCACTCTGTGTACCAGGCGCCACCATCCTCCACTTCGAATGATCCCCATATGACTCATGTCCCGGTGTTGGAGCCGAGAGAGAATAAGGACGGTAGGGAGATTCGGGTTGAGAGCCGAGAGAACAGGAGTGAACCAGGAGAGATGTTTGGTGAGGCAAAAAGGGATATTCAGAGTGGTAAGGGTGAAAGGGACGTGAAATTTGAGGGCAGAGCTGATGATAATGTGGGCAATAATAATGGCAGCGGCTATGGTAGAGATACCAAGTTTGAAAGGGAGAATTATAATGACCAGAAGGCTGAGATTAAGATGGAAAAGGACGGGCATGGTCATTTGGCTTGGAAAGACCAGAAGGATTACCATAGAGGGAAAAGATTTGGTGATGGCTTGGGTGGAAATGCCGACCCATGGCTTGCATCTCGTGATACTCTGCAAGGCCCAAGTGAGTTTGGGGGGAAAGAGATCTCAGGGCCTGAGGAGGGAGCGCATTTAGAAGGGCATGAGACTTTAAGAGAGAATATATTGAAAAGTGACGATAGATTTAGAGACAAGGATATGAAACGCAAAGAGTTGAAGCACCGTGAATGGGGGGAACGAGATAAGGAAAGAAATGATCGCAGAGGATCCTTGCAGATTGGTGGTGTCATGTGTGAGTCCAAAGAAATTGGAAGAGAAGAAAGCGAAGCAGATAGGTGGGGACGGGAGAAGATGGATCAGAAGGAACAAGATAGACTAAAAGAGAGGGAAACAGATCACGTTAAAAGAGAGACATGGAGTGGTGCTGAGAGAGAGATCACACAGAATGAGAAAGAGTTGGGAGAAGCATCTGTGAAATTACCAGAGCAGGAAAATATGGTATCAGAACAGAAGAAACCGATAGATGGTGATAACTGGAAAGGTGGTGCTGACAGAGAGTCTAAGGACAAAAGGAGGGAGAGAGATGGTGTTGAAGAAGCAGAGAGAGCTGAAAAGCGTAGTAGAATCAATGAAAAAGAGTCTGAAGAGGGATTGGTGGATGGTGAAGTGGCAGCAGAGAAGGACAAAGATGTCTTCAGTTATGGAGTTCAGCAGCGAAAGAGGATGCTACGGCCAAGAGGCAGCCCACAAATGACCAACCGCGACCGTTTCCGTTCACGGGCTCAGGACAATGAAGGGTGTGTTTCCTTGTCTTAGTTTTCCTTTTCAGCCACCTTTATACTTCGTCTAATGATTCACTAGCTTAATTTATGTTTATGTTCCATTTAGAAATATATGCACATACGCAAGAGAGGCTGACTCCACAAGCCTTAAAATAGTAAATCAATTTTTGATTTAAATTAGCGAATCAAACTATGTGATCTGTATAGGTCTATCATTTGACTACCTCTATGCTGTTTTGTATAACTTATGAATGATCTCAATTTCTGAACTGGAAACAAATTTTGATTTTTGGAAAAACTTTTGGATATGATTATCTCTGCGAAAGGCATGTAAATTATATCATACTTATTGATTTACACATGAAAAGGTGAAGGCCTTTCCATAGTTGTAACTAGGTGGGTGGCTTCTTTTCCCCCTCAGATTTAATAGTATGACTTGATAGAGTCCAGGGTCTGCTTGTGTTTAGTAAAATGATCTTCAATCACTGAATTCGTTGCCCTTGCCTTAATCTCATTTCCTTCAAAAGAATATCCGGTCTCCATTTTTCCCGTTTTTTATCACACTTTTTAGTTTCTTAGTTAAGTCCTTTACTTTTTTTCCCCTTTTAGTATGGATTGTTATTGTTTCTGTTTATTTGGTTTTTAAAAATTTACTCATACTGTGTTTCGTTATGTCTATTTTTCAGATCTCAAGGTAGGCACTCCTCTCTTGATATCATCGAGCTGGGATCTTGTATGCATTGCCCGAAGAGCTGCAATCAGGAGAATTTGATTTAACTGAGATAGTTTTCTATCAAATTCATGTGTCAAACCTTATTTTTTTAGGTTTGTTTGTCTTCATTTGAGATCCTTGTTAGGTCTGTCCTTAGGTTGCATTTCCTTCATTTTACATTTATATTTCGAATATGAACCAGAATTTAAGGGTTTTGTCTAGTAATTGAAGGAAAGGAGCAAGAGGTCAGTTCAGCATCTGCTGTTTCCAGAATCGGTCTAGAGTCTTGTTAATTGAAAATATGTTTAAGTTTCTGCCGATTGTCTTCTAGGATTCTCCAGTTGATTAAATTTCAGGTAAATGCATATGCTATGCAGTGTAGTTCACACACAGCCACTCCCATTTTTTCAGAGTGCATGTGTTTTTTCTTTATTGTCAATGCCCGGTTTCATTTTGCTAGTTATCGTTGGTTGCTCAGTGCATTCTCGTTATATTGAGTCAACAGTTTCGTAGTTGCGAGGCTGTGGTGAATTACTTGTTTACGTCATGAATCTGCTTGTTGAATTTTTTATTCTGCTGGTGATTCAGGCAAATCAGAAGTGTCAACTGTTTCTTACAAAATTGGAGAGTGTATGCAAGATTTGATTAAGCTATGGAAGGAATATGAATCATCACATCCTGATAAAACTGGGGATTTCGCAAATAATGGCCCCACTCTTGAAGTTCGGATTCCAGCTGAGCACGTTACTGCTACCAATCGCCAAGTGAGATTAAGATACATCAAAATTTCCTTATTGTTCTTTTTTCCCTGTAACATGGTTTGTTTCCTGTACTTTGTATTTATGTTTCTTTTAATTTAATTATCTGGTTTTCATTGCTAAATTCTATTTCTGTATGAGTATTATATGTCCTGCTTTGTGGAAGTCATGTAATTTTAAAGTGTCTACCAGATTTGTGATTTTCTTTTTTTGAAACAATGAACACAAAGGGTTTTGCAGTGGCATCTGGTCGCAAAGTGATGGCTATAGGATAGTTTATATTTCGTATCTATCTGTTGTCTGCTAAGATTTTTGGATCTGTTCATATGCAGGTGAGAGGTGGCCAACTATGGGGAACAGATATATACACAGATGATTCCGATCTTGTTGCTGGTGTGTTGAGAAGAACCATTTTTCAGTTAATACTTTTGCTGTTGTTCATCTGCACTGCTAAAGTACATTGAGCTTCTTAGCACTGTTGATGTTTGGTTTTTTTTCCTCCTAGTTCTCATGCATACAGGTTACTGCCGCCCCACAGCTTCTCCTCCTCCACCTACAATTCAAGAATTGAGAGCTACCGTCAGGGTGTTACCGCCAAAAGATTGTAAGTTTCTTAAGGCCTTTCTGGTGGCTTTTAACCCCTCTCACTGACTATCAAAAGAATTATCAAACCTCTCTCCTTGTTTCAAACTCAGCAAGCTTAATTTAGATTTCCACCATTTGTTTCACCTGGCAAAAACATGAGCTCATAAGAAAAAACGGTGTAAAATGATCCTGCTGCATAAACCCAGCAAATTATCAGCAGAGACTTACCTCAAATATGAGAAAAAAAACAGATTTTACATGGACAAGAACAGTCATAGTTTCACAAGTAAAATTCATTCTTTAGTCTTATAAGCATGGATTTTCACCACAAGTACAGTCAAAGTCTCAAGTTTTGTTAAACTTCAGTTTATAATCAAGTGCAAGTGGGAGCGTAGAAGAAGGTTTTGTTTGGTTGCTCAAAAAATAGAAATCGCATTAGGTCTCCAGATCAAATGCTTTGGCTGCCCACAGGTATGTGACTGGACAGGTAGGCTTGTCTGAAGACTTAGAAGACTAGGATGTATTGAATATTGAATTTTGGGGATTTGGAATTACCAAGCAGAGCTTTTTGAGATCTTGCCATATTCATTTACATTGGAAGGAAAGCTTTATCCAACTTTTAATTTCGTAGGCTATTCATCCAAGCTGAGGAACAATGTCCGCTCTCGAGCATGGGGAGCTGGAATCGGATGCAGTTACAGGGTTGAGCGGTGCTATATTGTGAAGGTTCTTTTACTTCCATTTTCTTCTCTTTTCGTTAATTTTCCAATTATCGAGTCATCTTTTTCTCCCCTCTATAGTTTCATAATTTCCAGTACATCAAGCCATGTTGTGCTAAGATTATTACGGAATAGTGAAACTGTTATTTTCCTTAATGTTCATATTCAATCTCTTCCATTGCAGAAAGGAGGTGGTACTATTGAACTTGAACCGTGCCTTACACACTCTTCTACTGTTGAGCCTACACTTGCTCCTATGGCTGTCGAGAGATCAATGACTACCAGAGCTGCAGCTTCGGTATTTTCATATTTCTCTCCTTTCAGCCCATGATTTAGTTTACTTGGAGATTAAAAATTGTTATTAATGCAGAATCACTGACTGTGAGATAGCATATACGTGTTTAATGAATGAAATTCCTATGAAGTAATTATGTATTCTTGCACTCTTGATTATAACTTCTCACCGAAAGTTTGTGGTGGCACTAAATGGAAACTGATGACTTGTTTTTACCCTTGTCTTAGAATGCTTTGCGGCAACAAAGATTTGTTCGGGAAGTTACGATACAGTACAATCTCTGCAATGAACCTTGGTAACTCTTTGAAATCTCTACTCAATGCTTATTAATTTTTATGTTTGCTTGATTGGTCACGAATCTGTATTACCCTAATTAATACATTAGAATGCAAGAAACTGAAGCAAGAGTTGTAGAGACGAGACGACATGGTTTTAGTTTCTTCTGTTACTATCACGCGATTTTTCTGTGCTTATGTTCATACGATTTGACCATTTGTTAATATGTCGGGGCTTATATACATAAACCGTGTTTATCGAATGGCTTATTGAAGGATCAAGTACAGCATAAGTATGGTGGCTGATAAGGGTCTGAAGAAGCCCCTCTTCACCTCTGCACGCTTGAAGAAGGGAGATGTTCTCTACTTAGAAACACATTCATGCAGGTATTCTTTCTGTCTATCAATCAGCAGTTTCATCACTTGATAATTAACATTCATACATCATCAGAAACCGTCTTTTTTCTCGAAACCCGTGATGAACACAGGTATGAACTCTGTTTCACGGGAGAGAAGAACGTGAAAGCCGTGCAAGCATCACACTCCAATGAGGGGGAGGGAGATAATAAGTCTCAGAATCATAACCATAATCATCACTCTCATATGACAAACGGAGATAAAACAGAGTCGGATAACGTAATAATGGATGTATTCCGGTGGTCACGGTGCAAGAAGCCTCTCCCTCAGAAGGTCATGCGTTCTATCGGGGTTCCCCTTCCTCCGGACCATATCGAGGTAATCCTTTCGTCTCAAGCGTCTTCCCGTTAAACCCGCCCTTCTTTGAACTTTGAAGTATCATCTCTCCATAACTTTGGTTAGAACAACATGCGAATATGCGTGTGTGAAAGAGCAGGTGATAGACGACAACTTGGACTGGGAAGACGTACAGTGGTCTCAGACGGGTGTTTGGATTGCCGGCAAAGAGTATTCACTTGCTCGTCTTCATTTCCTCTCTCCCAATTAATAAAAAATTAAATTTAACCAAAAAAAATAACAATGGGTTATTTATGTTTCACCACTCAAATATTATATATATATACAGTTTGTTTTCAGCTATTTGTTGTATACTTCCTCTTCTGTCTTGTTGTAAATGCTTCTTACTCTGTCTGAATCGCATTTTCCATTTCCCTCGGGATTTTTATTTTATGTTCTTTTTTTTTAATATATAATTTCCTTTTTTTCCACTTAATATTATTTGATTTGATTGTTCTATTACTGTAATTAATATTTAATTACAAAAAGGTTAAACAAAGAAAGTATATGAATGATAAATGAAAGGAAAAAACCCATAAAAATATTGAGTTTGTCATTTTTTTTTTGAATTTGAAAAGTTTTAATAAAACAATTTGTCAATGTTTATCGTCAAAAACATTGAATTTGTAATTCGTTTTCGAATCAACTGTTCTATAGCTTTGATTTGATCGAATTTTTCTTGTCGTCCAATTTCCTACGTGATACATGCGGAATAATGACTGAATAATGACTAATGACGTAAAAAAAAGCTATCCATGTCAACAAAAAATAAATAAATAACATAGACACGTATATATATATACACATATATATATATACGTGCATTAGTATATACATTTGTATATCTATGTGCTTTTTATTTATTTTTAATTTTTGTTGAGATAAACAACTCTTTTTTATGTAACGCTACGGTGAAATCAGATCAAATTGACTGGTTACTACTACGCAATGAGCTTGAAATGGTTGATTTGAATGCGAATTGTAATTTTAGTGTATTTGATAAAAATATATATATATATATAAACGAATTTGGATTATTGAAAATTTACAACCCATTTTTTCATATTCAGAAATCTTTAATGGATATTTTTTTCCCTCACTTAAAGATATTTGCCTCTTTTTCTTATTTTTTTTTCCTTTAAAAATTTATTTTGCTTTGGATATTTTCATTTTAGATAACTTTTTCTTCCTATAACAAAAAATTATCCACATATATATATATATATATATATATATATATATGTAAAGAAATGTCGAATGGCTACGGCTAATCCGAAACAAGTTCATTGTTTTCTACTTTTTCAGCCTGCAATAAACGATAGAAGAGCTTGTTTTGATTTCATAACAAAAAGACAAAATGGTTAGTTAAAGCAGCTCATTGACACTTGTCACTCACTCGTGAGGGGGGAGATCATAGGGACTCGTACGTGTCTCTATAAACACAAGCATGGCTATCGCCATTGACAGCCATTGAAAGACCTCGGAGCCATGGCCACTGACAAGCTATCCATTCCATTGAAGACCAGGTTCTTCCTCTCTCTCCTCGACACCGCCATGATCCCCGACGTCTCCCTCTTCCGCGGCGGATTTTTTCGCTTCTTCGACTTCCGCTCCCCCCCTAATCCTCTTCCCCTCGACGGCGTCTCCACCGCCGATTTCGTCGTCGATCCTTCCCGAGATCTCTGGTTCCGCCTCTTCACCCCCCACGCCGCCTCCGATGATCGCCGCCGTCTTCCCGTCGTCGTTTTCTTCCACGGCGGCGGTTTCATGTACCTGAGCCCTAGCTCCGTCCTTTTCGACCGCCTCTGCCGCCGATTCTCCCGGAAAATCCATGCCTTCGTCGTCTCCGTCAACTACCGTCGATCTCCCGAGCACCGTTACCCCGCCCAATACGACGACGGATTCGACGCTCTCAGGTTCCTCGACGAGAACCACGCGGCGATTCTTCCTCCCAACGCAGACCTCGCAAAATGCTTCCTCGCCGGCGACAGCGCCGGCGGCAATATCGCTCACAATGTCTCCGTCCGCTCTTGCTCCGCCGTGTTCCGCGCTGTGAAGCTAACCGGAATCATCGCGATCCAGCCGTTCTTCGGCGGAGAAGGTCGTACGGAGGCGGAGGAACGCATTGTCGGAGCCCCGCTAATCTCCGTCAGCCGGACGGACTGGTGGTGGAGGGAGTTTCTGCCGGAGGGATCGAACCGGGACCACGTGGCGGCGAACGTCAGCGGACCAAACGCGGTGGATATAATCGGAAAGGAACTCCGATTACCGGCGACGGTGGTGGTTGTGGGGGGAATGGATCCGTTGCAGGATTGGCAGAGAAGGTACTACGAGTGGTTAAAGAAATCCGGGATAAGAGCAGAGTTAATCGAGTATCCAAACATGTTCCATTCCTTTCATATGTTCCCCGAACTCCCCGAATCCCATGAGCTGATAATGCGGATCAAGGAGTTCGTGGACGAGCGCGTGGCTTCACTCTCCGCTTAGCTACCGAAACTTCATCTTTGGAATTGGAATGCATTTCATTGTTGAAGATACCATGTGTATGTGATACAGTGGTCACATCACATACATTATAATGAAAATACAGTAATCACGTAATATATGATGTATGATCATGCACTAGTGACATAAAAACTGCACTTTCATTTCCTAACTTAGGATAGAATATAAAGATTTGGAGAAACTCAAGTAAGAAATGGCAAGCATGGCAAGCTGGGAAGTATCCAACTCAATTGAAAAATGATATACTCTCTCTACACGAGGTTATGGGTTCGATTCCTTCTGAGATTTGAGTTTCCTTTTGAACCGATCAGTTTCGGCTAGTTTACCTGTTCCGTGTGGTTTACCGACTATTACACAGAGTCGGAGGTTTACTGTTCGAGATATCATCTGATTCAAGGGGTCGGACGGTGTCCGGCCCGAAAGACTATGCGATGGGTTTTCCACCGCAAACAGTTCATATGGGAGGAATGGTGTGTACTAGTGGTTACTCTCCTCAAAACAATGACTGTGTGAAAGTCGAGGAGCTATATGTTCAACAAATTCGTAACTTTCCATCTCATAATACAGAAAATAAAAACTGAAAATATATCATTCGGATGAATAGGATATTAGCTCAGTTCACACAAATGATATTTCAAATCTAAATATGGTTATTCAGCACTTTTGGTTCATACCAATAAAACCCGAATGAGAAAGAAGATGATCTTTATTTATGTAGGATGTTTAAAAAATGAAAATCACATATCAATACATAAAAATTTAATTACATCACACATTATTCTACAAACTTTAAAATTACTAAGAAAATACCCGATTGTTAAATAAAATAAAAACAGTGTCAAATACTACGTAGATTTTTGGAGTTACAAAATCAATAATTTTGACTAGAAAGCGAAAAAGTTTATATATTTTTTCTAAGATTTAACCGAATGAGTTATATAAATGAAAAATAATATATAAATACCTGAACTTTTATAAAAAATCTCATATAAATACCTAAACTATAAAACTTCCATATAAATACCTGAACTTTTAAAAATCCTATATAAATACCTAGATTTTTAAAAAAATTCCAAATAAATACAAATTTCAAGTATTTTTCAAATAAAAATAGGTGATATTATTAACGAATTTTGGGTTTATTTGGGAGTTTTTCAAAAGTCTAGATATTTATATAGGATTTTAGAAAATTTCAGACATATATATGAAAATTTTATAATTCAGATATTTATGTGGGATTTTTGTAAAAATTCAGGTATTTGTATGTGATTTTCTCTTATATAAATGATAAATGCATGCATGGGATGCATTTTGGTACGCGTGGATAGCTTTCATGCCTGCTATCATTCAATCACATGTAGTTATATACATATATACATTGGTAATCCTATGCCAGAAAAACTAAACCACGAAAGAGAGTTGTTGCTTTGCAGCTTGTGACAGAGCTCCACATCAAATATCACTTGAGTGTTGTTTGCTGTATTGTAAGATGGATCCTCCTCAGGCTCAGGTTAAACGGATTGTTATGTAAAAATTCTAAACAGAGACAGTGTGTAAACTCCCAGAGATGATTCTTTTCTATTCAGGCAAATGTAAACTCACAAGGGACAGAATGTAAACCAAGTGCTTGTGACTTGTGTATGTCTGACAAACAAAAGTGTGGGTGCTTCATGAATGGATTTTTCACAAAAAGGCCAATACATACAAACTACACAGAACAAGGGATATCTTGCTCATTCCTTTTGCCTAGGCTAAATCCGGGTTCGAAATGCTCTCGTTCATCATCAGCTACACCAATCTTACACAATGAATCACTCAGGATGGGCTCCATCTCCGTCCGAGGATATATATGAATCTGTCGTTTTGTCAAAACAAAAACCCTTTCTTCTTTCCCTTCCTTTTCTCTAGAGCCTGCAACAGAATTTAGCAAACTATACAATCACCATCTGTTTCGATCCTCCCCTACAGCTTGAACTCTTTGTACAGTTCTCTTATGGACATTTCCATACGCAACACCGTTCAAAGAACAATATCTGGTTCTGATGATGCTTTCAGACAACATAAAAGATGACGGTTTCATAAGAAAACGTACCCTCATGATAAATAATCTCAGGGTGAGTGTAATTGTATCTCTTGAGCTGCCAAAACCAAAAACAGAAGAGAAGATTATTTCTTTACAGACGCGAGGAACAAATAAATTAACACAACGAGGTTCAACCTTGGATCATGGTATTCGTTTTATTAATTAAAAAAAAACCATATCTTCGGTTCAGTTTTCCAAGGAGAATTAATCCGTAAGCTATTTAGGCAGATCGAGTTTCAACCTCATCAACCTCTTAGAAACTAAATAACTTATGTCAAGCTGATCAAATCCTGTGAATTCGTGTGATTTCATTCATACTGCGCATGAATATGGTCGACTTCCCTCTTCAAAAGATGAACAAGTGCTACTTTACCAGGTAAGATCTGTTGTGGCATCATCCACTCGTAGGATATGCTCAGTACCATCAGTGCCAATTATCACAAATTCTGCAGGCTGTCCATAGGGAATTGCGACCTATAGAAGCAACAAGATAAGATAACAAGCTTAGTTGATTCTTAACAAAAAAATGATAATCTCACCGATCAGACAACGTCCTAAAAGTTATAATTTGTAGCTCTACTTCAGGCCAGATGTATGGAAAATCAACTAGAAAACAAAGGTTTGAGTCTGCTCTTTCGGGGGAACCCGCAATTAATGGAACATGTAACTAAGAAACAAGGCTGCCAAAGAAATAAGCAATAAATTTGCAAATAACTTGAAAAATAAAATTAACAGCAATAAAAATGAAGATGGTGAAAGCTTATTTGCTTTTAGAATTCAATGCCACACAATTCTCTCCACCCAGACTTTTTACAAATCGAGGCCAAGGCAATTTTTCTTTTTTTCAACAAAGAAAAGAAGCAAACAAATAAAGCAAGGCATGAATCTTACAGTAGTAGAAGGCGAGAACTTTTCTGTGTTTGTGAGTCCACTACTACGTTTGATATTGTAACCTTCTCTCTTGATAGATAGAGTAGCTGGTTCCCATATATCAAGATAACCAGTCTGTTTCCAAAGAGAGATTATCGAGTTAAAACACAAACAGACCATAGAGTTCAAAGACAGATTGCCAAGTGAAAAAGCTACATAAAGCCGAACAAATACTGTAAAAAAGGCAGATGATCACAGAGAATAAGCGCAAGATCTGAGGCAGCAAACGCCATACCGCTAAAGATACTTTGTATGAAGCATGACCGGTGTAGAGAGTCTTCTCTATATGGCTCTGCATCTCTGGATCTGTAAAAACATAAAGGAAGAATATACTATTACAAAACACATCCAAAATATTCGATGATCCAAAACCTGAAATGTCCAGGCATCCCCACCAGGAAGGCTAACAACAGATACTAATATTACTAAGGTTTTTCAAGAACATTCTAGATTTACAGGCGCTACTACGTGTAACCCAAGCAACCGAAGAACGGCTCAGCCAGCATAAAAGAATAACTTTAGCAGTTCTATTGCAGGTAAAAGTTCCAAAGTAAATGATCGAACAATAGTTGAAGGGCAAGCAAAGAATTTAATTTTGCCAAGTGGTCTAAGTAATGTATAAACTTACGGCAAGTAATCTTCCGATTCTCATTGGCAAAGACCCTCACAACCTTCCCCTAGAATCAGAAAGAAAAACAGATGGATTGTATGAACTTATAGAAAATTGAAAATCATTTAGCATATAAGTACTGTAATCACATGTAGCATAACTCTACAGTTCAGGAATTATGAGCAAACCTACTTCTTTCAACTTTTTTCAGTCAATGCTCGCCCCCCCCCCCCACA
>NW_010966092.1:1549374-1571504 GCF_000463585.1 Tarenaya hassleriana | reverse complement strand
GCCCGCCCCCCCCCCCCACAACAAACTAACAGGACTATTTCCTGAATCATAAGTGAAACCAGGTGTACAACTGTGCTCCAAAAAAAGTCATCAATTTTACCATTACAAGTAAACTTAAGTAAACTCTACTCACGTCTTTTGCCCTTGTAAGTGTTATTCAAACTAAAATGTTTGAGAACAAGCATAATATCCTAAAAAACTATTAGCAGAAAATTTTAGTTGTCATAGAACCTAGTCTCAAGCTAGAAGTTTGAAGGTTTCACACGTAAGCTACTCAACAAATAACAATGCAGAAGAGAAAGATGATCCATAACACAGCTCAGAAAAAAGCACCTTGCGCTTCCGATCATCCAACGGCTGAACTTCGATAGCGAGGTATGTGTCAACATCATCAGCAGTAACAAGATAATTCGGCTGATTTGCTCCTGCAAATTAAGATTCCCAGAAAAAAATGAGTCATTATTCCAATGTTTTAATAAAAAAGGAAAAAATAACAGAGACGAATCTTTGAGAAAAAAGCAACTGGTTGAGAGCAGGAGGGCAAAAGTACCATCAATGTATTTAAAAGATCCATTTTCCAGATGACGTTCCCACTGCCAATTTGAGGGAAGAAGAGAGATTAAAATGCGGTTTGACATAAATATGAAACAAAGACATTTATCCTGAGCATGCACCTCAAAGTTACAACTTGTTGTTCCATTGATGGAGTAACCACAAGCTTGAAGCTCACGACCAGGATATGCCTCTCCGGAAATTTGGAGGCCTTCTATAGCTGGTAATGGATCATCATCTGCAGCTGTCAACAATGGTTCACAAAACTTTTCAGACAAGTGAAAGACAGTGAGGGAAGTGCTAATACACCACAATTCATTACCCTCGGAAAAAGAAGATGAAGGCTCTTCCATGACTGGGGGTAAATAAGGAGAATTTGAGGAGCTAGGGTCATCAAAACCGGCCACATAAGATGAATTTCCCAAACTCCAATTTGCTGAAGCTTCTTTTGCATCTGGTTGTCCTTCAGCATCTCCGTCATCCATCACAGCCTGGCTGAGAGGCTCACGAAACTGAACATGCCTATTATGTATGCTGTCTTCTACTTGCTTTGGTCCATGACGTTCATCTTGATTAAAATCCGGTTGCAAAGGCATCTCAGGGGCTGCTGACCTATTGATACACCAGAAACACATTCAATTATTCTGACTGGTTTCAACATAGCAGATTGAATTGAATGGGAAGTTTTCATCCACCAGTAATATTGCATACAACCAGCTGAAGACTCACAGAATGTAATGGTGCTATCAACTAAGCCTCACCCTAAAGTCATTAAAGACAACGAGGAAACAGGATGATGTCAAAAAGACAAAGGTATGCCAGAAGATAAAAGGCCGTAAAGGTATACATAGCTCATGCAGAATAATGAGACAAGATCTTATTTCGTGTAACAGCAAGAAATTTTAAACAAGAATACAATAAAGCATCCACGTATACAAAAAGTGTATACACACTAAGTAGCAGATTAGTTCTTTTATATGCCCTACCATCTGCATATGTAGATTCATCATTGAATATTAAATATGTGAAACAGATGCTATATTGTTTGAAGCTTGTAAGCGATAAACTCACTTGCTTTCAAGTGGTGAATACCTCCCAGGATGATCAGGATGGTAATTTCTCACATGGGAACCATCTAAATTATCTTGATGCGGGCGTTCCAGATCCCAGCCTGTGGCTGGGTGATCACCGGAATATTGGGGACGAGGCACCAAGTCAAGGGCATCTTTTCTCTGATGGAAACAAAGAAGAAAGGAAGTTAATGTTAAAGCCAGTCAAACATATTGATATAACAAAGAGGAATATGAATATACTGCCAATCCGACACCAACTGGATGGGATGGTGACAAAGGGGAAGCATGTTGGTGGTTCATATCTGACTGCCAAGGTGCTAATTGGTACTCCGTCTCCTTTAGCTTTGTCTGGTGTCAAGACAAAGTATAAAATCGGGTGAGAAAAATACAACATAGATCAGTAGGGAATCAGCAGGTTGCATGTTACAAAATAAAATGCAATTGCAAACGAAGCAGATGCTAAAACTTGAAATGAGTAAACACTATACCCACATATCATACCTCAGTAAGAAGGAGCTTCTCCTGGAGATGCCTAAACAAAACCTGTCAAACGGCCATAGATGTGAAACACTATTCACAAGATTCGGAGGGCAATAGAGGTGCAAAACACTTCACATTCAAGATTAATAAAGCATGAAAATTGTTGATCTATCATTCTAATTAACACTCTTCTGTTACTGGCTCTCCAGATAAATTCTAGGAAGGCGGCAGAGACCAGCAAGTGTTAATACTTCCCTATCTGCTAGCTCGATACAGCCCACCGAGCTTCCTTAATCATCAGTAGGATGTCCACAAAAGGTAACAAAGAGACTTAAACTGATGACCACTTTCTGTGAGGAATGAAAAGAAAATGACAAATAACAAGGACATAGACGAAGGGTATGAAGATGACGCAGAAGAGCAGAACAAATAAATGTTTAGGCTAAATAGTTACTTGTGAAAACTCTATTATACTGTTCCATTTTCAATAAACTCCAAGGGCAGAAAGTTATAACTTTCCATGGAAGTGTAGCACAACATTCCTTTGAAGTCAAGGAAACACACAGCGAACCACTCTGACTAATAGTCTACATTACATATGATGAAATTAACAAGTCAAAGGAAAATGCTGAAGAAGGTTCTGAATTTAAGACCAAATAACAAAAACTAAAAGTTGTATGAAGGTTCTGAGTTTAAGATTCTGACACAAGTTATATGGAAGTCATAACAAAGTTGGCAAAACAATCACTTTGGATTCTGGAACAAACCTTCACATTGCTAACAATAGACTGAGCATCAGACACCTGTGGCTGCAGAGAATACTCAGAGAGAAGGGGAAGCAAGTATGACACAAACGTAGATCTCTCTTGCTGTGCAGCCTGGAAGAAAAAGTGGAAAAATTAATACATCTCATCTCAGTTTAGATTTGAAACGAGATAGATACATACTACTTATAGATGCCGTTTGCACACTATGTAGTGAACTTAACAGTTAGAATGAAACTGAGGAGCCAGAGACAGTTCCAACTAACAATCCATGAAAGTTTCATTCAAAAATTGATAGGAAATGAGAATAATGCATGATTTCAAACCAAATAGGAATACAAAAGAAAGTCAGAATGAGAATCAAGGATAATATGCATGAAAAGACTGTGAACTACTGTTGCAAAACCAAAAACACTAGATAACAATACCTGTAGGGCATATGTGAGACGTATATTTTCCTCAATTATCTCTTGTCTGTAAGAAAGAGCTTTTGATGCAGCCTCAACAAGGTCTTGTTGCTGCTGATCAAATGCCTGGTCATATGACAAGAAACATGAGCTCTCAGAGGCATCCCAGAAGAGAAAATGAATTAGTTAGAGATACATTGGGCAGGTATGAAATGTTTTGAAAGAAGGAAAAGCTAACCAAACGCATATATGAAATGCGCTTTTCCAGAATATATTTTTCATTGCGTATTTGGGCTTCCTGCGAAAAAAATGCCAAAAATGTTAATCAATCGATGGAGCGTAAATCCCATAAAGCACATAAAGTGTAGCCAAACCAAATATCATGCACCTAAAACAAAGAGCACAGATTTCACCTTGACAGAATAATCTGCTAAATATTTCCGTAACTGCATAATCTCTTGTTCCTGTTCCTTGATCTTGCGAATGAGCTCCTGGATAGATACATTGTCAGGACCAAACATTTTTTTTTACTTCCAACAAAAAAGGACAAACTTTAGCTTAACAAGTGTGAAAAAACACCTGATTCCATGCATTGCCTGAACTATTTACTTCAGCCACTGGCATCAATCCATGAGTAGAGATGTTAACATCTGAGTCCCGATCTCCTTCCAGATGCGGTCTAGACAGATAAAAAAAACAAAAATTGTATCTTGAGTTATATTTTGAGGTTAAGCAGATTCGGTAAAACATTACGTCAAATTTCATTGACCAGTAGGATTTAGTAAGACGCTCAATACCTTACAGGAGAAAACAATACTGTAGACGTCGAAGACAATAGAGAGGGTCCTGCACCGCTTAGAGCTCCTCTGACAGAGCCATTAACCATGTTTCTCTCAGTATGGTCTTCAGCATGATCACTCACAGTAGCCTCCTCACCATTAGGATGTATATGTTGGTGGAGAACCAGCATGCCTGATGAAGCAGCATCTGGAGCATTATCTGTGCTCTTCATATGGTCAATTGACTGGTGAACCATGTAAGACCCACCGGTGGTTGTATTCGAGTGATCTTCAAGATTAGATCTTTGGGCCACAGATTCGTCTGATTTCTAGGCAATATAGAGAACAAAAGCAAAATTACCATGTAAAGCACAAATCTAACAAATATGATAACACATAACACCATCATTACGACCATAGGAAAAGACCGACCAAGAATCACTACGATGCATTCATCTATCAATACAGATTATTTCCCGAGGCTATTACAGGGACCAGAAGAATCATAATGTTCTCCTTTCTACCTACTTCTAACCAGAAAAATGCTATAAGCGAAAATCGCTTACATATTTCTCAAGCTCCAATATTTTTCTCTGAAGTTCAGACTTTAAGCGACTGTTCTCTTCGACCTGGACAGTGAGAGCACACAATCAGATAAATCCATAACACTCAGAAGTCAGAAGACAAAAATCCATTCGTTTAATGTGAATCTTGTGCTAAGTGCAAATAATTACCTGAAAAAATTACTCACACTGAGATCAAACCACATCACATGGAGTATTGAATACAAGCAGATATCAAGAAATAGATAAACGGATTCAAAGCCAAGATACTCTATCCAGCAGGAGATTTTACACTCCGTCACCACCCATATTTACAGGACTATCAAGAAATATTATACCCAGCCCAAGTGAAACAATTAAATCTCCGCATGTTTAACCAAGTTGATGCTCACTGAGCAGACCATTATATCCGCAACGGATGACAATTCAGACGTGCAATATAGAAACTTATACAGAACTTCGGAGACAAGTAACTCGATCTTTTGAAGTAAATTTCAGAGAGAGAGGAAGCTAAATATAGACAGACCTGTTGCTTGATGGTGGCTTCGGCGGCCTCGACAGCCTTGATAACCTGAAACAAGCTGTCGTTCTTGACATCATTGTCGGGAGAGCGAGATGAATCACTGAGTCTCACTCTCGAAAATCTCTCGGCCAGTCTCTCTTCATGGCCGTTCTCCATCCTCAGCCCACTCAAAGCTCCACAAATGGTCGCCTTCAAAACTAATCAATCCAAATCGCCAAAAGGGCTCGAATTTTCGTTCTCCAGTCCTTGTTACACTCGAAACCTCATCTGGGCGTTCGAGTAACCAATTGCCCAGATGAAATGGCCCCACGAGAATCCCGAAAATTTCCCCAGGAACCAAACAGCAGCGGGAAATTTCGGAGAAGGAAAAGGAAAGCCGCCGTGGGATTAAGAGGAATGGGCGTGATTGTGTACGAATGATGAAGATGAATCGAAAACCATACAAAGATGGAAAAGAAAAAGGGGAAAAAAACGGATTGAAATGAGAAGAAACTTTCCTTCTTGTTTTGTCGTCGTCGTCTTCAAGCAAAGTCGCTCTCTCTCTCTCTCTCGGTTTTCCCTCTGGACGGGTGAGAGCCCTGACCCCAGAATCGCGTTTTTAATTGGTCTCTATTCTTCCATGATTGTTTCCCCCTTTGCTTTGCTGCTGCTCACTTTTTTGTTCCTCCTTTTGTCGTTTTTTCCCCTTTGTTGACAAAAAAAATGTTTTTCCCCTCAAAAACGGATTTATGTAAGTAGTTGTAGTTTTGTAACTTGTTTTTGGTAGGCTTTTCACATTAGTTTCTAAACTCCAAGATTCTGTCTTAATAATCCTTAAAACTGTACAAAAAGGAGACAACCTTCTCCTTGAAACAGAAGTATAGCCACCATGATTCTTTTCCATAAACTCCCTAAGAAAAATGATTACATATAATCATTAGACATGGTGACTGACGTGTATCACAAACATGGACAAGATAACAAACTGGACATGGAAGAATAACTTGATTTCAGCATTCTCATCAATCTTACTTTTCAATCTTGGTATCAACATTGGCCATATATATATATATACACACACACAGTTTTCCTAAATCAGTAACTGTTCAATTCAAGACCTGAGGTTCTTGACATTGATTACAGTTAGCATCACCCTCTATTTGCTGTAACGTGGGGGTGAAGATGAAAACAAAGAGAAAAAGACAAGACAGTCACAAAGACTGAGAATTCTAGGATGAACTAAACAGCATCTGATCTTGTAGTCTTCTAAGAACATCTGCAAGTAATATTGCAGATTCTTGGCTTTGTTCTGTCATCCACACCATGAAATCTGGAGGGAAGTAATCTGCATCACTCCACTGTTTGAGTTGTGCAAGAGAAAAAGGTCCTCGTGTAATTCCCTGAGGATCTTTGTAGAACCACGTTATTTTAGCGATATCGTAAGTATCGTGATAAGCCTGAGTTCCATTTCCATATCTTGGATCCTGGATCTTGTTGTCATCATCATCGTCATCACTCAATTCGATTACCTCTGGTGCCTTTGACTGAGCTTGAACACCATTATTCAGATGGATATCTCCTACAACTGACAAGAATCCCGGTCAGGGTCATTTCTAGAGAAGCACTTTGTACTTTGTAAGTGTGCCATCTAAAAATGTGCAGAGAAAGAGAAGAGAAAAATGCAGTCTTTCTATCATAAGAATATAAGAATGAAACTATATATAGGCGTTCATATATGATTGTCAAGGAGTAATCATCTGATCAATTGACCCAATAAGATAATCAGCATGAGAAGGATTTCTTAATAGTTTTCGCCAAGTCAAATAAATTAACAATGATGGTAAGAAGTCACATTGTGAAACAAGCACCTATCACATATGAAATCCAGCAGAGATGGAAACTTAAAAGTAGAAAGTTCAAGCTCTAAAGATAAAGGATCACATAAAAAAAATAAAACACTTTATGTAAACCACATAAAGGATGGACTGATAAACTCAAGTTGCAACTGCTAAAATACAGGGAAGGATGAGATGCACCTGGAGAAGCATTGCATGTTGGCGACCTCCCATCTGGTACCATAACAAAAGTTGGGATCTCCGGAATTGCCTTAAGACTTGATATGATAAAACAATCGTTTTGCTGCTCTTTTCCATTGGCAAGCTTGGGAATATCCAAATTTTCCTGCAGGATTGATGAAAGAAAACCTTTTTCTGGCTGCTTTTTGTCATCAAGAATCTTGCTAATCTCTGGGATGGCAGAATCACTTAGTTGTTGTTCTTTGTCACTCTGATGAGGGTCAGGGACTAACTCATGGTTTGGTCTCACAAGGCCATTTTTTATTTCTTCGTCATCATCTGAATGCTCTTTGTGAGCAGGTTCAAGTTCTTCTGCGATTACTTCCGGAACACCACGCAATAGACGGGATTGTTCTTCTTCATTCTTAAGTTGATCCCTTTTCTCGAGGTATTCAAACAATGTAACAAGTCATCAAGTCAAGAAACCAACAGACATATAAAGGTTCTTCCTTTCTAAATCTCATTATCACTTCCCAAATGAGCTTCTTAGAATCATATCATTAATTTGTTATAATCTGCAATCAAAGAATATACTTTCTCTTAACTCCCAAAGGAAATGTCATGATTTTTTTTATTTCCTTCTCAAACCATATCTGCAGTGCTTAGAAAAGGATATTCTCTGCGCCATCCCTTCTCATTGGCATGATCTATAAGCCTCTGTAATGACGCAAGTTCTCTTTCAAGCCACTTGACAAAACCAACCAAAAGGTAAGAGTCAGCAGAAGAATCAAGCAAGACCACATTTCATTTCGACCTCGCTAAAATTTCACCTCATATGCCACCAGAAATACAACCAAGATTTAGTTTATCAAATTAAACATATTGATTTCCAGGTAGTTAAGTTTGAATTCCATAAAAGTATGAGATGGAGAAAAGTTATGTGGTACATGCAATATAAGTTAACAAGGAAGAATAGAATCTAGTTAGAGATCTACATGTTTTGTCACGTCTTCATGCAAACCTCGAACCTTTTCCACCATGTCCACCTATTCACGATTCAAGTAAATTTTGATTAGAGAACTACAAAAAGAAATTCTAAAACACCAGAGTGCACAGAGCCCTAGAGAACGGTGATTAGTCGTAGGGAGAAATTAGAGCACAAATACAAATCTTCAATACAAAGAGCTGCAAAAAATACCAAACAAGCAAACCGAAGTACCATTGCCTCTTTAAAATGTAAAGAAACTTACAACTGTAGGCCTCTTAAGAAAGCCATTCTTTACTCTCTGATGCAAATCTTCGCATTCTTCCTGCAAAAAATTAGCATAACCCTCAGATAAATCACAGAATGCAAGCACGGTTTGTCACCAAATTCAAAGTAAGAGTTAACATCTTTCTCAAAGTACTTGTCTATGCCGAGAGAGAAGATAAGACATAGATGCCTACTGGTCAAACAAGGTAACCATGTAAGTCTAAATCTCAGATAAAGTATAAAATTTAAAGCCCAGAGGACAGTTCTCAAAAGACAAAGCTACAAGACTACCAATGTTTTGAAATCTCAGACAAATTAGATCATCCCTACTTGAAAGGAGAAAGAGTTTGGACACTATTCAGGTCACGTGGAGAAGAAGGAAGGAATTAACGAAGCCATAAAAAATCATTATGTTAACTCCCTTCCTGGTTTTCATGTGAAATAAACAAAACAGTGGAAGCCGAAGAATCAAGAATAGGCGTCAGACTACATGTGAAAGCATATTACCTGAGAGAAATCACCATCAGATAGCATGGGAATAGAAACGTCTTTTAAATGGTTCGTAACCTGAAGAAGAAAATCATCAGTTCCATGACCCTTCTTCACTCCTAGATAACAGAAGAAAGAACAAAATAGAGCTTAATCCTCTGCAGACATTTACAATTCAACAGGGGCATAAAACAACAACTAAGTTTACAGAACAGAAGAGATATACCTGTCACTTGAACAATCTGATAAGGGTTCTTCTGAAGATAATCATTGGGGTCAGACTTGATCCTCACAAAACTTCCCAGCATCTTACTCTCAAAAGTCTCAGAATCCTTCACCAGTTCCTGGACTAAACTCCTCCTCAAATACAGAAGCTTGATATTATCTTTGACAATGGCAGCAAAAGAACTTTTTGGCACAGCCTCTCTCTTCCTAGGAGCTCTCTTCTCAGACCCACAACTTCTCTGCCGCTCATCATCATCTAAATCGTAGAGGAAATCATAGTCAGAATCATTCCCGTTCTCTGCATAATGCCTCTCCAGTAAATCATGGACTCTGTTTTTGCTTATAGTCTTTTTCCCGAAAAGCATAAACAACCTGTCGTCGCAGACGATTCTCTTCTTTTTCTCCGGGCCAACAAGTTTGTTATCCGCGACATACTTGCTGATGATTTTCGCGACATCGTTTTGGGAGATTTCTATGCTCGTGTCTTTGTTCAAGGATCCGAGGAACTCGATGAGTTGTTTCGAGCCCCATCCTACGTATTGGAAGCGCTTCGGCCTATGCTTCCTCTTCCCAGAACTTAAAGGGGTCACCGCCTGTCCATTGCACTCCTCAACCCACTCCATTACTCTCCGAAAAAAATCTAAACTTTTCTCGGTTCTCTCTGAAAACCTCTAATGCAGTTGACCCCGATTAAACCCTAATTCACGGACTACCAATCGGAACCTACGAGACGGAGAGAGAAAACAATGATCCTGACGGAATGCAGGGAGGATGAGAAAACGATAATGAGAGAGAGGCACCTACGAAAGTTCCGACAAGAGGCGGTAAGAATATCCGGGGAAGAAGGTGATACGCCGGAAAATTTCCAACTCAGGCGTCTCTGAAGGAGAGAGCAAAGTCCAGTTCTCCGACTCCGAAGCAGAGAGAGAGAGAGAGAGAGAGAGAGAGAGAGGGGAGAAACGGAGGGAGACACGAATTGTCTTTTGAGATTTCCCCACGCGACACGATAGCTATCGAAGTAACAAAGCAAAGGGGAAATGAACTAATAAGGACGACGAATCATTTACCAAAATTATTAAGGTCAGGCATTTAGGTTTTTATTCAGAGTTCTGTTCTTCGTTTTCTATGTTAGATTCAATTAACTCGGTCTGTTTCGATTTGGATTTGACTTTTACTGGTAGAAATGTGTAATTTTTTTAAGATTATGAATTTCGTAGTTACTTTTATATTACATTCAAATTCGATTTGTTTTATTATAAAAGATCACAAATATTCAAATTTTTATATTAAATTTAGTTTGATTTTGATTATTTGATATTCTCAACGATTAACAATAACAGGACCAAATACCAACCCCTAAAAATTATATGTATGTATAATCTCAACTTAATGTACTTTAATATAAATAACATTAATTAATTCGTTAAATATATATATATATATAAGAAATGTTATAATTCAGTTAATAATAATTTATAATTGAGTGAGACATCATTCTTGGTTCGAGGACAGAAGATATGTGACCACAAACACAAACGGGCTTCAGACAAGATTTTTACCAACTCTTTTTTATATGTAATCAAGATTCAAGAGCGCTTGGGTTTCTTCTTGGCAGGTCCAGCAATATACTCTTCTGCATTCACATTCTCACGGTTCTTCTTCTGCTTCTTCATCTCCTTTGCCTTTTCCTGCAAAACCCATTATGAAAAAAGAGAGTGGATCCATCGCTTTTTTTACGGCCTGTAAAAAGGAGGATAACCCATCTGGGTTCATAACCTTTGTTTTTATTACCTTCAAGGACTTTGTCATCTCGGCCAGATCTTTCTTGCCATCCTCGGACTTGTTTGAATCCTGCTGCTTCACAGCTTCCTGCAACAAGCCATTATCGTATCTCGTGCTAAAGTTTTGATCTTCCTTGGAAGAAAGAGACGTTTGATCATTAGACGGACCTCAGGGGGGATGAAGGCAGCATCTCTCTTTCTCTTGTTCTCTGCGCTCTTCTCCGCCTGCTTGTCCAGCTTCTCCCGCCACTTTTTCTCTGACTTCTTCTTCTCGCTCAGGAAGTATTCTCCCGATTCCAGTTGCAAATCAATCTGGCGAATGAAATACAATATCAATCAAACCACACTTGAAAGGGACAGTTACACATCGACCATACAAGCCAGCTTGTGAAACGAAACTTTTCATAAGCCAGTGCCAAAGTGATGTACAGAACATGGTTATTGGTTGCAGGTATAACCACAAAGGTATACTTGCCTTGCTAGGCTGTTGTGGAGGAGGGAGAGGATTGTATGGTTTCTTCTCTTTTGTCTTGGGCTTCTTTTGTTTAACATTTTTCCTGGAAAGTCACAATTAAAAAGGTATTCATCGTCAGTAAAATTAATCGAGAGGGAGGGAGCTTTCACCCGATGAAAATAAAATATAACTGAAGAAGGTTCATACTTCTTGAATGTCGGAAGAAATCTATCCCAGTTTTCGTTTGCAAGAGCCGGATCCTTCTCCAGTTCCTTTTTCATCATAAGAATCTACAAGGCCAAAGGTGAGAATCTGTTAAACCAAATTGACATAGTCCCATGGAAAAACTCCTGCAGCAGTGAGAAGATATTGATTAGCGTAGAAGTGTTCCAAACACCTTTATATGGTATACGGGATGCATTTTATTCTGTATGCAATCTTCTACGATCCTTCTGACTTGTTTTAGGCCTTTAAATGAGCCCATTGCAGCTACCGTATTTCCCTGTTAGATGCAGGCAAAGAAAACACACACATCAAAACCCAAACAGGAAGATATGAGTTAATGAGAAATTTGGTAAAGAACTACGCAATCACCTGGACTAGAATGTAACAGCCAGATAATATTTCCAGTGCCTGCAGCAAACAAGAGAATCATCAAGCCACACAAGGGAATATGCAGACTACGAGCATGCACAGAGTTTCTCTCAGGAGTTTGAATAAGAAATTGTTTCAATAATGTTGCAGTGTCATTCTAGCACCAAAGAAAGAAATCCAAAGTTTAAATTGCTCCGTCGAGTAAAATTCCAGGATATAATTTGATCAGACACCAAGCATAAGAACAAATCGGTAACAGCAGGATTATTCTTAAACATCTCCACTCATCAAAGGACTTAAAATTGGTCAATTTACAAACCTTCAAAGTAGAAGAATTAGGACCCACAAGCCGCTGCCTTCTTTTAACAAATCTTTCCTGCAGACATAGGACACATTACAAAAGCTTGTTGATAGTAAGTGGGTTCTTGCAATAGGATACTGAAGCAACCTTTCAGAAAATTCTCCAGTCTTTCATATTCTCATTTCTCAATGGAAATTGCATAAACACGGAGGAACGAAAAGTATGCACATCATGTGTGTGGTAATCTAATCTAGGCCTGATAGTTTTCTTAGTCTAATAAAAATGCCGGGATAAGTTATCAAAAGTAAATCTCTTGGGATTGATTTATTTCTTCGACCAGCCATTTGGTGAGAATATACAGAGTCTTCTGCTTGGCAATACCGTCTCCAATTTTCAGACATGAAGGCAATAATCTTAGGGAAAAGAACTACTTGCAGAGGAACGAGAGTATCTTCCTCTGTGATTATTTTTTTTAATCAAACCAATTGCATCACTATATTCATTCACCAGATTGTCTTATTGACAAGATAATGTTGAACCGAGATGACAGCATTTCTAGAAGCAAATCTTTAGAAATATTCGAGATTAGCATATGGAGTGGCAAAACCACCGAGTAATTAAGGTTTGGCTCCGTACCTTATTCCGAACCAAGCTACCGATCTTGATGATATCACATTGCACCTCATCATCCAGAATCTTAATAGCCTATAACCGTAAGAGAACGTATTCAGGAAACAGCATAACCCAAACACCAAACAACAATATCACAAATCCTCCACAAACTTGGTGACAGAGAACACAGCAATATTAGGGTTCCTGAATCCAATACGGCTCAAAACATTCTCTCAGATGCTACGTTCTCGGAAATAATTACTGATTTTGAAGCCGGATTAAACGAATTGGGTATTTGAACTTTCAGCTAAAAGCTCTGAGAGTGACACGAAAATTACCTGAGGAGCAGGAACACTTCTTGACAGAAGCTTAATCAAGTCTCTGGCTTTGACAATGATGTAAGGATCTCGTGTCTTCAACGTCGTCGAAACAGTCATAGACCCTTCATTCTGAAACACCCCAAGCACGAAATCTTATAAAAGAAATCGAAACCAAAAGCTCAAGCACACAAAACTAAAACCTAGCTTTCTGCAGAGAAGAGCGAAGAGACACGCACGCACCAGGTTGAGCTTGCAGGCGATACCAAACTCTTTAAGAGCGGCTTCGACCATTGGCCATGCTTCCTGAAGGTACTTCTCCCGGTACTGAGGAAAGAGAGTGGAGAAGGAACTTGTCTCGAGCATACCGGTCGGGTTCCACGAAGGATCGAACTTCTCAATCTTCCATCGATCGATGTTAGGGTCGTCGTCCCATGGCTTGGGCTTATCGTGTTTCCCCTTCTTCTTCACCTTGATTTCCACGTTGGGCTGATCTTCCGCCATTGTCGTAGCTTCAATCACTTTGACGAAGCAGAGCGAAACTTGTTGAGGTCGGCCACGGCGACTGCCGGAGAAAGGGTTTTCCTTTGTTATGGGAAAATCTAACGTTCTTTTTTAAGAATTTCATATTAAACCCTAAACTTTGTAACGTTTCTAAATGAAACCCAATGTTTCAATATCCATACAAAACCTTCCTTTGCTTTGCACCATATAAATATTATATACTCTATATTAATTTTCATAAGAAATATGTTCAGAACATTGATATTTATTATTACCGTTTAAAATAATTGTTGTTTTAGATTATTTCATAATTTTTTAATAAAAAAGATAAAAAATCATATATTTTCTTTCTTTTGTTATGCTTATGCATCACGTGGGGTTAAATATAAGTTGAAACGAAAGATTTTAGATTGATTTTGAGTATAATAGAAAAGTTTAGGATTCAATATAAATATTTTTTACACTATAATACTTAGGATTTCTAATTTTAGATAGAATTTAATTCAATTTTTTGTTTTAGAAAAGTATATCAATTCGTTTTATATTTAATTTGTTTTTAAATTTTGATTTGATTTTTATTAATATCAACATTCAGTTACAAAAACACCCAGTTATTTTTATATTAGTTCGACTTTTAAATTTTAATAAAAAATTACGTATATTTATTTTTATCACATTGGATTGAATTGAAATACAACGTTACTCTATTTGGCTTTTTTTCTAATCGTTGCCTTGATGATAAGTTGAGTAAAGATATTATATCGAGAATTTAAAATAATTTTCTGGGTTCGGCATTAATCAATTTGGACAACCAAAATGGAAAACTATTTTAGATATTATGATTTGATTACTACAGTATATATATTGGTATTTTCACTTAGTTTGACATTTTTTTTTATAAAATCGATTCACAATTTTCCTGAGGCAAATGTTTGTGATGTTGGTTCAAAATAAAATTCAACTTTCATGAAAATAAAATGTTTAAATATAATTATTATCACTATAATAAAACTTTTATTCAAATGCTTAATACATTAATTAGTTATCTCATTTTAGTTTCTAATTACTCATGGATATTTATTTCAAAGTACTACACATACTAGGATGAACATTTCGATATTCGGTTCGCATTCAGTTTGGTTCTTTTAAATTTATAAAAATATATACCAATCGGTTAATATATTATATTCAAATAGTTCATACACATGCGGTAACACACACATGTTAGATGTTAGGTGAAAAGGAATCTATTCTTTTTCGCGAGGTCCCATCTCATAAAGGTTAGTGTCATTTCTATTATTATTAATTGCTTATAAACGAAGTCTCGTTTATTTCTTTTTTCTTTTTCTTTTTTCTTGTTGGCGGGCTCAACGTATTACATTATTTTATACAAAAACATATAATTTGATTTTGCATGTTTAGACACATTTGAACTTTGTGGATTTCCATATATGACCCTTTCATCAACGATTTGAGACCTCTTTGTTTTTCCTGCTTCTTTCACGTACCAAAACACGTGTCATTAAAACAAAAAATAACGAGTAGATAACCTAACAGATCGTTGGCGAGTGGTCAAGTTTGGGGTAGGAGGTAACTCCACCTTGAGGTTGAGTGTTCGATTCTTGACTGGTGGGGAGGGAGGTAATTTCTGGATTTATATAATCCATATACAACGGCTGCTCCCGTATTCGGAAGTTTACCTAGTCAGCGCGTCCGAAGGGTAACAGTTAGGGGTCCTCCGTTATATAAAAAAAACGAGCAGATAATTAGATTAATTGCGCATTTTACTATAAAAAATGTAGAATATTCACGTAATAATTCTAAATTTTGACTTTAGTTCAACTACGTTGAAATTATCTATTTAATAATCATATTTCAAATAAAAATAGAATATTTTTTTTGGTTAAATGGTACCAAGAACAGAATGAGTATCCCCATTTGCCTTGGTTATATTATTTGAATTTAAAATTCTATTAGTTTCGGCAAAAGAACATGGTTCAGATATTTAACGATAATATTGTTTTAATTTTTTTAAAATAATAAACAGTAAATTGTGAGTTTGATTTTAAAGATTTTTTTATTTTTATGGAGCTTTTTTTTTTCTTCTTCAAAGTTCAAAACGTATTATCGCATGACAACTTTATATAATGAAATTGTGGGTTGGTGGGGGGGGGGGGGTCGACAGTTTGCTATCTATTAAGAAAATTAAAAATTCCATTAGAAGGAAATTACGCATTAAATATTTTATAAATGGGGACAATAATAATTCGATGTGTTTTGATTTTAATTACATATAAAAAACATTATAATGTCTTATTTTTATTATTTGAAAATTGAAACGCACTAGTAATCTTTCAATGTCAACTCCCACAAAGATATCAAGTGGCTCGTATTTTCTAACTCATATATACAAACGCCGTGCCGTACGTCAATCGATTTATCTTATGAATTGTAATATTTATTTTTGGTATTTTGGATATAATAGAGAAATGTTTTACTGTTATTGATAATGGGAAGAATACATCATAATATATAGCAAAATACAATAGAATATTCTAGGCATAATATCTAGGGTAAATCATAACAATATTAATGATGATATTATAAGAATAATATCTTCCTATATGCCCCCTCAAGATGAATCATCTATGATGAATTCAATCTTGTTACATAAAAACTAAAAACTGAAATTGTGATCGTATTAAACGAATCATCTTCCATGTGGTGGTGTAGTCCAGATTTGAGTTGGTGTTGCTTGATAACGTTTGAAGAGCTTGAGAGTTGTATTCTCAGAGGCTGATGTGGCACGGATGTGCGGCGCATATGCGCGAGTTGGGTTGCGCGACAATGAGGTCGGCAGCGCAAAAAAAAATTGCGATGTGTATAGCGGCTAGGCCGGAGAAAAGAAAAAAAAAATGGGCGCAAAAGCGCGACACATAATGCGTGATAGTCTAGTAGCGGGACAAGAGAAGAAAATAAAAATAAGTGACGCAAATACGTGGATCGACAATTGGAGTTTTCCAATCGAAAGAGGCTAATAGCCATGTTTAAAGAGCTTACAATGGCTAGGGGTGACGTCGATAAACGAACGTCGTCAGAGAAAAAAAAAGAATAGCACATCGGCTAGGGTTGACGTCGATAAACGAACATCGTCGTTAAAAAAATAGCACATCGGTTAGGGTTGACGTCGATAAACGAAAATCGTCGTTAAAAAAAAATAGCACATCGGCTAGGGTTGACGGTGATGAACACCGTCGTCGGGAAAAAAAATAGAAGAAAAAAAGAGCAAAATAAATTTAAAACGATACTCAAGACGATGATACTATTGGATTTAGTACATCGTTGTCATCTTCATCGTCGCTTTCGGATTCGACCGACATTGTTGATGAGAAGAATAATAAAAATTAGAGCAAAAACCGAAGCTCTGATACCATAATAGAGAAATGTTTTACTGTTATTGATAATGGGAAGAATACATCATAATATATAGCAAAATACAATAGAATATTCTAGGCATAATATCTAGGATAAATCATAACAATATTAATGATGATATTATAAGAATAATATCTTCCTATAGGATAAACTTAAATTAATCTTATCTTTATATCCATAATCATATTCATCCTATACTTTATAGTAAAATTCCTATAAAAACTACGAGAACCATGACAAGGACAAACCATAACCACCGAATTCCCGGCATAAATTTTATTTATAATAATAATTATTATAATTAAAACAATTACAAGTAGTAATCACGAAGTAATCAACGACCATGCATGATTAGCCAACCTACTGCTATTCCACTATACATAATTTACATATATATATATATATATATATATTTGTAACATTATAAAGAATAATTAATATAATATATATAAATATAATTCAAAAGCTGGATGATTTAGGAAACTTCTTCCGTAAATAAAGCCGACGGTGAGACAAATGAAACTAATTTTAAGAAATATAATAATAAATAGGAAAAAAAAAGGAGACCAAAAAGGTAATGTAATGGAAATAACCCCGAAAAAGGAGGGGCCTTAGGTTTCTGCTGTCGATCCCAATCGAATCCAAATCCGCTCATCTCCGCCATTGTCGCTCTCTTTCTCATTCGATTCCGGCGAGGTTTTGATCCAGCGGCGTCAGTCTTGCTACCGTTCTTGCCGAGAGTTTGAGGTAAGGGCCGATTGCTGAACAGGCTCTTGTTCTCTCCTCCTCTTGCTTTTTCCTCGATTCTATTTCCGGTTCCGATAGAATTCTCTTTGTTTCGCTTGTTTTCGTTCCATCTTCTTAGAATCTCGCATGACCGGTTGATGTTCCGACGATTTCTCGATTGAAATTGCGTAATTTGATCTATTGCAGGATATTTAATCGGGAAATTTTGGCGGCCTATTTCTGGGAATTTTTTGATTGTGTCGGCGGATCTGACCCTGTGGTTGCGGGGTTTTGTCGTTGGGTTAGGATTATTGTGTTTTCTGTAATCGGGCCCCAAAATTGTGTTCATAGATCAGCTCGAGTGAGTGGGCGTGGTCAAGGGCGTTTGATTCTCGTTGGATTCTTTGAGCTCATCAAGAAACAGGGTTTTTGGTTTTGTATGTCTTTGGATCCTGTTATTCTGTTTTATCAGTTGGCATCAGGGATAGACAGACTAGCTGGATCGCTATGCAGAAGAGTGGGAGTGTGAATCGGAATTCTTCTTTAAGAGTAACGATCCCTCAGGCGCAGCAGTCGCTGAGGCGCTTGGGTTTGTGTTCGCAAATAGCCACCAGCGGACCACAGCAGTCATCACCCGTTGTATTCCCTGAGAAGCGTAGCAAGAAGGTTAAAGCTTCTTCAAAACGCTCTGAGATCACGAGTGATCCTCAAGCAAAACCAAAAGTTGATGAGCATCGAATTGATATTGGTGGAGGGGATGAGAAATCAGATTTGTTAGGTTGTCTTGTTTACTCCGGGAAGCTTGTCTTGGATAAGAGAAAATCCGTGAGCGGGAAAAATGCGGCAGACATTCAGCAACAGTCTGCCACAGACATTTCGAACAAACAAGCTGTGGATGCCAAGCTTACAACCCGGGCTCTTGTTTGGGGTTCTCACATGCTACAACTTGATGATGTTGTATCGGTAATTTTTTTCTCCAAATAGTAACCGACCATGAAAATCATTTTATTGTGAAGAGTAGTTGACAAACTAGCGATTTTCTCTGATGTTGACAGGTAACATACAATATTGGTCTCAGGCATTTCACCCTGCATGCTTATCCTATTGGAAAGGGTTCATGTGGCCTCTCTTGTTTCATGAAGCCGAAGAGAAGTCGTAAGGATTTCCGCTTTGTGGCACCCACAATAGAAGAAGCAGTTCAATGGGTAGCAAGTTTTGCAGATCAACAGTGTTTTATTAACTGTTTGCCACATCCACTAGTCTCCTCAAAGAAACAAGCTTCATCTGAGCTATTTCCTGTCCCCATTGATACTCCTCCCGAACTGATCTTTAGATGTAAGAGCCCACCCAAAATGCTTGTCATATTAAACCCTCGGTCAGGGCATGGACGATCTTCCAAAGTTTTCCACGACATAGTGGAACCAATTTTCAAGGTACTTTTGCTGTTATTTCATTATTTTGATTTGATGTAGGATTGCATCATTGTGAGGTCTAATTCAATCCAAGTAATAGCACAAAACTGTTAAAGTGATGGAACTTATCTAGTTTGTCACAGTGAAGTTATCGATACCCTTGAGAACACTTCCTTCCTTCCAATCCCATTTTGCGATAGTAATTTTTTTCTACTCTTGTTTTTTACAATTGTGCACGTTGTTGCAAATTTACACAGCTTGCTGGATTTAAGTTGGAGGTGGTGAAAACAACTAAAGCAGGTCATGCAAGAGAGCTGGCTTCCACTGTTGACATCAGTGCATGCCCAGACGGTACCGCTACTCGGTGCATCACTTAATGACATACTCACATATCTAGCTCATATTTCTTTTTTTTTTAATCTTCATCATTTCTGTTATGCCTTATCAAATTTTGTTTATTCTTCCAGGAATAATCTGTGTTGGAGGTGATGGGATCATTAATGAGGTCTGATAGTTATCCTTTGTTATGCATTGAGATCTTCTTTTAGGCTAGGTTCATGGAAGGATGTCGTGTGTACCATATTATATTTATGTTGTTTTTAGAGGTTCTATATACACCGCTTTATCGGTTATCATTGAATCAACTTTCATATTAGAATAAAAGAAATTGTATTGGCTCAGTTTGGTGGGCTCTTTATGCTTCACTTTGGAAGAATGCCAATGCATGCAAACAACCTGTGCTCATAACTGTGAACTCCACAACATCTTATTGGAGTATATTTGTTCTAATCTTTGCTTTAAAAGTCATGAGAGCTCCGTGTCCTGTTTCCCGTTTATGTAGAACTGATTTGGTAGGATAGGGTGCGAACAGTATCTAATGTTAACCTCTTTAATATTATATATATATATATATGGAATTAGCTCTTAGTGCTTTTATGGTTCCCAATGCCACAGGTTCTTAATGGTCTACTCTCTCGAAGCAACCAGAAAGAAGGAATTTCTATCCCGATTGGAATAATACCTGCTGGGTCTGACAACTCGTTAGTTTGGACTGTTCTCGGTGTTAGAGATCCTATTTCTGCCGCCATTTCAATTGTGAAGGTATTCCAGGCTAATTGCGTGTAGTGCCTATGTGCGTTATTTTCTTTGTTGTTCTGTGTAACTGTTTATTCATTTTTTGCGCTACTGTTTAATTGTTGACATTTCTCTATTAGGTTTGGATTTTGATTCAAGTTATTGTAAGATGTAGAGCCAGTGATGTGCGGACTTAGAGGAACAGGTTACTTTTTGTGAAAATATGTTAGACGTTCTATTGGAATAATGAACATAACATGTTAATCAATTTAGCTTCTTGTTCATCGAGTAAGATATGTATCAACCTGTTGTCTTGTGTACATAAAAGTATTTTTCATGAGTGTTGATTGATTATAATCAGCAGGTCACCAAATGTTCTGTATCTTCAAGAGCATTGGTTTTAATTTTCTGATGTGTTCAACGGGAGCTCTACATGCCGTCCGAAACTTCACCTGAAAGTCAATTTGTTTGATTTAAAAAGATAAACTTGTGAGTTGCATTGTTTACCTTGTACTCAGTTTATGTTTGCTCAGCATGAAGGAATTTGTTGGTTTAGGGTGGTCTAACTGCTACTGATGTCTTCGCTGTGGAGTGGATTCAAACGGGTGTTATTCACTTTGGAATGACAGTCTCCTACTATGGTTTTGTTAGCGATGGTAAGTGAGAATGCTTGGGTGCTTTGTCCAGAAAGAAAGGCCTTGCAGCCTTGCATACAATTTCTCATTTGTCTGGGTTTGGTTATGCTTTTCTGGCTTTTGGCTCTTTCCTTTTTTCCTTCACTGTTTGTTTCCTTCTTGGCATTTTGAGGGCAAATTTGACGAATATTCCTTGGAGGTTGGTGCGTTAATGTGATTTATTGTTTCTACTTGCAGTATTACTACATTTACTATCTCTAAGTGAATTCTATGTTGACTCCAGACGTGGATTTTTGTTGCATTATCTTCTCATGATGAATTTGACAGCTGAAACAAGCCTGGTAATTGATATATATTATGGATGAAATTAAGAGTTTGGAACCGGTTATAAGGTTGGAAATTTCTGTCTGGAATATGATCTTTTGACATGTTTTTCATCCATTAAGGCAGGCTATGGCTTTAGGGCATTTATGCATGGTTGTGTCGTAACATTTATTGGTATACAGCTTGTGTGCTTCTTGGTGTTTCCGTCCCCCCTTAATCAACGTCTACAATTGTGTTTTTATCTGTCTGTTGCAGTTTTGGAACTCTCTGAAAAATACCAAAAGCGGTTTGGCCCGTTGCGTTACTTTGTTGCTGGATTTCTCAAGTTCTTGTGTTTGCCAAAGTATAGCTACGAAGTGGAATATCTTCCAGCACAGAAAGAGGATGAAGGGAAAAATGGACCTGAAAAGGAAGTTCAACACATGCAAGATCTTTACATGGATATAATGAGGAGATCGAGCAAAGAAGGAATGCCTAGAGCATCCAGTTTATCGAGTATTGACTCGATAATGACTCCTAGTAGAATGTCCGGAGGGGAATTAGACACTGGCAGCAGCACCCATGCCAGCACAGAGCCATCTGAATACGTCCGTGGGATAGATCCAAAAGCCAAGAGGCTGTCATCCGGCAGAAGCAATGTTACATCTACCGAGCCAGAGGTTATACACCCTCAATTACCCTTGTCTACAACCCCTAATTGGCCAAGAACAAGGTCAAAGTCAAGAACAGACAAAGCATGGACCGGGTTAACAACCGTTCAAGATCCTTCCACTCGATGTTCTTGGGGGAATGCAGGTGCAAATGATAGAGAGGATATATCTTCTACAGTATCCGATCCAGGACCAATCTGGGATGCTGAA